>NW_010173248.1:0-9416 GCF_000695765.1 Mesitornis unicolor | reverse complement strand
GGGCTGCGCTGAGCCCCTCCTGGGGCAGACGGCGCTTCCTTCTACTGATGACGGGGAGCCCTTCACTGCCATCAGCAGGACAGGACCCCGCCAGGGCACGTGAAACGGGGCCGAGCGCAGGCTGGTACTACCTGCATTAGATACCGGGACAAACCCGGGATCCAAATTATGTGCTGTGCCCTGTAATGTTAACTGGAGTACAGCGACACTGGTCAGGAGGCTGCGTGGCTTCTTATGGTTTGGTTACCTGAGTTACTCTTACTTCCCCAAAGAGTGCAATGAGAGGTTTCTCTAGTTACAAAAGTTCATTTTCTTCATCAGCATCCCACGTCTTCTGCTTTTCTGTGGCCCCTAAAATATTGCAATAATTTAGCTTTGGAAAACTACAACATGAAGTTATAATAGCCTTTTCATGCTAAAAAGGTCAAGTCTCTTACAGGTTGTGTCAATGGCTTAGCCTTAAGATAAATACCTTGTTGAGATTCCTTCTGCAAAACAGAGTATGGCCATAGACCTAGGTGGAGGTATCACAATTACACATTGAGGAACACAGTGACTCAGAGTCTGATATACACTTGTACAACGTTAGATTCTGTATCAAACATGCAATGCAGAAAGTGTGCCCAGAAGGTTGTGTACTCATCCCTCACCATCAAAGCTTAAACACAGAGGAGGGAAGCCACTGCTTAACTCCCACTTTGTAAATGATAGATTTTACTGTCTGGAAGTATGGCAGCTTGACTCACAAGTGCTGCAAGTTTCACTGATGAGATTCTCATTAGAGCTCCAGCATCAACTCCAATTTACAAGGTGCTCCTGAGTCTGTGAGGGCTTTCCACCTTAACTTGAAGGAAAACGGCAAGGGTTTTTTTATTTCTGAGTTGTATAATGTCATAGTGCATGAAAAGAGCATTTTTAAACAAGCAGTTTTGTAATTTTATCTGTGGTATTTGTGATAAAACAAATATATAACATCCCTCTGAGAAATAAAGCAGTAAACTAAAAATATTGCCTTTTGGAGATTGATACAAATTACAGTTCAAGCCCCATGTCAGAATATCCAAGGCTCTTCATGTGATCTTTATCTTTCTAGAAGAGAAATGCTGTTACAGGTAAGGAAATCTGTTTGTCTACAACCAAACCAGCTGAGAGTACATGATTTCATGACTATTAAGCTGCCTTCCTTAATAGTTCCATAAAAACCTGTACCAAGCTGCTAATTATGTAGCTGAGAAGACAGTTTTAAGACATTGTGAAAGTGACTATGTTACAGCTTTTTGATACTTGTCTCTATCTATTACGCTGGCACATTTAAAGTATTCTCTCAATATTTGTTAAATATGCAGCCTCTAAGTGCTTTTCAATTTGCATTGAGCCATTGATACAGCTTTCACTGAAATGTAACTCTCACTGATTTGCCTTTCTGAATCATAACATGACCATGTAAAGTTTCTGCTTGCTTAAAGCTGTTAGTGTCAATAGTCTTACTCTGACTTCAACTGTGTCAATATTTCTTTTCCCCTTAAATTCTTCTGTGTTGGGGTATAAATATCTTGACTGCAGAGTAGTCAGATAAAATAAAGTGTAAATAATTGAACTTATGTGTTAATTGTGGAACTTTTCTGCAAAATACTTTTTTTTTTGCCTAAAGGTAACCGAGTAACAATGCAGGAAAAATTGCAAGCCAAGCAAGCAAGCTTGCCTTACTAATTTATCATTCTGCTGCAACGGCAGATGAACCAATTAAACTTCTGTCTGGTTTTTTTGCATTGGTGATCTTTAATGTGTTTGCACTGATGTCATTCAAAAGGAAAGCTAAATCATTAACTAGAAGATAAAGCACAACATGAAACCAGATATAGCTGAATCAATTTTGAGGCTGTATGCCCTTTATAATCCTCTGCAGTCATTTTTATTTGTTTCTGGGACCATTTATTAGCCTATCCCATCTATGTATACTATATATTGTCACCAGATAATTTCTCGTAAGGTACAGGAAAGGATAAGCTGGTAACTGTCTTGGAACCATAAAATAATATTATTTTCAGTACCATCAGTGGTACTATTACAATTACTAAGAGACTTCTAATACCCTTCAGCTGATGTCATTAAAACTTCTAACACTCTTTAATTGACGTTACTTGAAAGGTGATTAAATCAGTAACCGCTGAGATACTAAAATGTAGTAGATAAAAACATAAAATAGTAGGAGAACTGTATATAGTAACAAAAGCCGTAGGAGCATACAAGTCTATTCACTCTTGGTTTGCTGCTGTTCCCAAATCCTCAATCCCCGCAATCCTCTGTAAGTCTGAGACAGACACTTTTTCCTGAGGGGAAAAAAAATATTCTAAGCAAGTCTACTTTAATAGACTTCTTAAAGTATCACAATTTTCAGATTTGGACATTGAATTTGGAAAAACGTGAAATAGTCCAGCAATATAATTTTATCCATTTTCCAGACTATGTCCAGAACTCTCATACATAAAGCTTCCTTGCCCTTTCTTGTAGAAAGAGCTATATGTATTGGTGATCTCATGTAGTATCCTATGTGATGCTCCTATATTGGGGGGGGGGGGAAGACACACAAGACAAACAGTAAATGTGTAGCAGGAATTGTGTAGTAGGCAGCTAAAACACAGAACCTACATGGCCTTGATTTCTTCTACATCTTTGATCACAGCCAGAACTTGGAAGTGAAGCATATAGGTGCTTGTGATGGCAGAATGATCAAGGAACATCCAGAAATACAGTGTGTTGCACAAGGAATAGGGACCATATAGAAGGCATTGAAAGTCAACCAAAGCAGCTAAAATGTGGTTTATTTCTCTGTTCTCTCATGTGCATTTTGATTCATGGCAATAGATACCTGAACACAGAAAAGTCCTATTCACCTCTTAAGGAGTAAATTGAAGGACATTTTTAATAAAAATCCTTCAGATTAGATTTTGCAGCTCTTCAGATAGCCTCTAGAAATATTCTTCAAATATTTATAAATATTTGGTGTTTTCCATGCATAAAGTAACTCTTTGTCTTTGAATTTAATGTGCTTCCTTCAATTTAAAGGTAACTAAATATGCAATGTGAGAGAATATCTAGTGATAAGTTAGGTGAGAAGTTAAGTCAGCAGGTCAGGGCTGGCAACAGTAACTAGTATCAGTGCTAGCTCAGCAGCCACCAGGGAAGACTATTTTGTCAAGGTAAAGTAAGGGTATCAAGTCTGTGGGTCAGGATTTTGATATGGCTAGGTACAGGCATGGCTGCAATATACGAAGGCAGATACCAGGGGTGAGATCCTCTTCTTAAACACAGTTTTCATGTGAGGGAGAAGATATCCCCCTTGTGATTTCTCAGAGCTTGTTCTCAGCAGTCTGGACCTGGAGGAGACGTTGCTCAATGCCAGCGTACTGACTGTAAGCACAGACAGATGAACTAGGAGAAGGAAGCATTCTCTGGGCTCGAACAAGAGGTAGTAGGAAATAACGACATGAGCTAACCTCTCCTTAACTAACAGTACTTCTCTCTGGATGAAGGAAATAATCTCCTGCTGTCTAAATGCTAAGAAATAGTGGGAGTCTCAGAAGTCTTCTCCAGAAGAATCTTATAAAGTGAAGAAAGAGTTAGAACAACCTCTGGCAGAAAGAGCAAGTGAGGGAAATAAAGCTAGTGTTTACTGAAGGAAAGTAAGCAGGTAATGCACACTATTGGAAAATAAATCCTCTCACCTCAAGAAAAATGGGTAGAAAAATATAATGAGGTGAATAGGCAAGAAATGGGAAGGCTGGTTTTTGATTCATGGATAATGTGATGCTGAAGTTAAAGAATGGGAATTAAGAGAAGAGATGAGGGGATGCTATGAGGAAAATAACTTATGCCCAATCTGAAAGATTCAGCTGGACACTTCTGGTAGCTGGTTTGTTTCAGTAGCTAATAGAGATTTTACCTGGAGAAACCTGAATTTTGAAACTGGCAGCATACCCTTGGCTTGCATGTTTTTTCTGGCTACAGTGTCTGTTTACACAATGAAGATTTAGTGTGTAGTCAGTTATACTTCAGCTGTTCATTCCCAAATATTAGCTCTCCTAGTTATGTTCCCTTCTTACCTTGCTACTGTAGAAAATAATCCTTTCTAGCTCTCGATGTTAATTCAGCTCTGTTGTGTTGTTTTACCTTGACATTGAAGAAGAAACATTAGGCAGAACACAAAACCTTTTACACAATAAGTAAAGTCATATATTATTCTGAAGAAAAATTACACCAATAATCTGTAGAAGAGAGCATTACTATTACTATACATCTTTCTATATGTCTGAAAAGAAGGAACACATTAAAAAAAAACAAAACAAACAAACAAAAACCCCACAAAACCACAAACCAAACAAACAAAAACCACCAAACACCCACCCCCCACCCCCCCCAAACAAACAGAAAGAAGAGCAGGTAAGGAAAATAAAATCTGATGTGGAAATGGACAAATCTCTGCAAAGAAGAGAAAGTGAAATTATTATGCAGGAATAAGAAGCTGCAAGAATGGAATCTGAAGTCCTAGTCATTCCTGAGACCACCATGAGCTGGAACCAGTCTTAATTGGAACAACAGAGAAAAATATGGTAATGGAAAGGAATATAAAATGAGAAAGTGATGATCAGAGGACATTATAGTTTTTCTTCACATTAAGGTTAATAGACAATCTTTTTAAGGTAATAGTTTTACCCTGAATCTTGTTTTTTTTATTGTTCTGTCACCAAAATGTTAGCAAATAATGTAAATCTTAGTTGCTTCTATTTCAGTTTGTACAAAATGCAGTTAACTTTATGCTGCAAAGTACTACAAGCAAGGAAACTGAAAGCCAGGGCTGATATTCTATGTTTTGCCTACCCTATAGGCAACCTAAATACTGAAGAAAATGCTTTGAGAGCATTGTCAGTTTTAATTTTGTATTGCATAAATTCTGACAGTTTGTTAAATACATATATGAATTATTTAAAAAAACACTTATGTACATATTTAAAGAACAGCCTATTTGTAGATCTTCAGCTCACTGTTTTGACACATATTCATGTACTATGTTTTTCAAGGCTTTTTGTAATATGGGACTTTCAGCTAAGGACAAAATGTGCATGATCTATAATTTCTGAAATAATTGCTATACAACCCATCTTGGCCTATAAAATCAAAGACCAATTTCTGCAGATTTTACCTGATACAGGACCTGGCAGAACTCCAAGTTTTCATTTCTGTGATATTTTCCTCAATAGGAATGAGTGAACTGAGTGAGGTCTGTTAGTTTGTTTTATTTTTAGATACTATATATATATAAACAAGTGGAATTTAACTCTGTAATTTCTAAAATCATTTGACAAGATGGTTCTTTGTACAGAATTACGGTGTTGTAAAAAAAAAGACTCCTATTTTAAATATGTCAAAAGCAATTGTTGAGGCCATGGTGGATTGATCAGTTACAATACTGAAGTAATTACAAGAATTTTCACTGTTACAGATGAAAGAAAAGGTTTGGTTTACTTTCTTTCAAGACTTAGTTTAGAATTATTTCTATTAATTCCTATTGGCCCTGCGACTGTATATTGCTTTTTAAGATTAGTTTACTAATCTGGAACAGTAACTTCTGGAGGAAGTCTTCTGGTGAATTCAGGCATCTTGGCTCTTGAATCTACTCCCTTCACTTGGGTAGTCCTTCCAGAGGCATTGGGCTAAAGTCTGATACTGTTCAGGCACATTTTTCATTTGGGCTAGGTAAAATCTGAGACTTCAACCTCTTGGACATCTTGTTGATGCGACCTGGAACTCCACCGTTTCAGACCCCTCTGTCATAGCTGGGGCCTCAGCTGTATCACAGGCAACAATGAGTCTGCAACCTTTGAACCTTCTTCTGTTGCTTGAGAACACAAAGGAGGGGAAAGCTGCAAGTAGTGACTGTTACTTGTGCACTGTTCCCGCAGAGATTTCACAGGAGTCTTCTCAAGCATGCACTGGTGGCAGAACATATTCTGCTGTTTCTGCATAAAGATGAATGGAAAGGCCATTGATCCCCACAAGCCATAAAGAGTCCTAGGCCTCTACTGGATGACCTGTGTGGGTATGACTCAACCCCAGAGTTTCCTCTGCATGTGGAAGTTGGATAATCCCACTATAGCCTTAGTTTATTTGCAATATGTTCATAGGAGAGGAACAGTGTGAGTAACTCTTTCCTTTGAAAGAGACCTTGATAGACATTCCTGTGGGAGTCATGAGCAGAGACTTCAAGATTTGGCTTGATCAGTTAGATCAGTTAGAAAAAAATAAATATCATGGAGGCATTGGAAGCAGCAGCAAATGCTGGAGGGGGCGGGGGGGGGAAAGACGTCAAATATTTTATAAGGGTGGAGGGGAAATAAAGCAACCTTAAACTAACTGAAGTAACAAAACTCACAAGTGATTTGTAAAATGGAGCCTCTAGCTACCAAAATGCTAATGAATTTTCCTTACTAGGTTGCTCCTAAGATTAAAATACTGTTTTCTCTGGAGTATCACAGTAGCAAACATTCAGATAGCCTAGGTAGATCTTTTAAGTAAATTGCATTGGCTAGAGGACTCAAATTTTGTTATTAACCATGGAAAAGGAAAAGGTAATTGAAAAGATTTCTTGTGGTTTGGAAATGCCTTCCAAATATTCATTAAACATTTAAGCAACTAAATTTGCAGAATATGTTCCTGACATTGGCACTGGTTCTGTGGTATTTCTCTCATCAGATGGAAGTACTGTGTGTTATGCAGAGTGCATTCATGCATAAGCAATATCATTTTCATAAATTAAAACCTCCCCTGCAGAAGGAACATCTGTGCCTGCCTTTGAATAAAAGATGGTGGCATGTGAGTTGCCCCTTGACTGACTAGAAAAATCCTTATGGTTAAGAAGGTGGCAAGCGAGCCTGGGTTAGCTTTTTCAATTTTACCTGAAAAATTGACATTCACTTCCCTTCCCACTCGGGTTATCCAGGGTATATTTAGCTGTGTTACCACTGACTGGGAAAGGTTAATCGGGTGCTTGAAAAGTTGCCTTTTGCTTTCTTCCTTTTCAGATTCAGCAACAGTTTTGGAGCTACGGGCTCAGGCAAAACGCTGGGATATGCTGCAAAATGCATCAGTTTGCACTACATTTAATTTTCAGCATGTTTTTAGTGTGAAAGACCAGTGCTGCAGCACCAATACAGGTTTGCAACGCCTTACGCGTTGTATTTCTATAGCTAAAAACACCTTTTGAAACAGACGTCAATAGCTTGATTTCTCCTGGAAAAAAATGTCCTCGCCCACAGGAGAGCCGGTTCACTTTATGCTGGATTTAAGTGAAGTATTTCTAAAATGCCTCTGCTCTGTGACAGACTTCGTATAAGGTATCTAAAGCCTTAAATCTGTCTCTGAAGGTGGGAGGCAAAGACCTGTTGATAGTTGCTCCTGGGCGACAGGGGAGTTGCTCTTCCGCAGGTTGTATTCTCCGCTCCAGAATAACCAGTAAAGGTTAAAGAAACGCGTGTTTCCCGTCTGGGAAAAGGAGGGGACGGCGAATCGCCAGAGCTGTGTCCTGGGCTGGCTCGGCCCGGAACGGTCTTTTCCCCGTGTGCCGGTCTCGTCCGGTACCGCGGGACGAGGCGGGCTGAGAGAATCCCCCAACCAGCGCCCCCTCCGTGGGCTGAGAGGGGAGGGAGAGCCTCGGGGAGGCGGGCGGCGGGGCCCCCTGACCCGCCTGTCTGCCACCCCTTAACTAATTCAACAAATCAGTACCGCAAGTGGCCGGGCTCGCTGTAAACAAACGAAAAAAATCGTGCCCCCCTACCTACCCCGCTCTCCGCCACCCCTTCAAGGTAAGTAAAGAATCCATGTCCTTGTTTGAGTTTTTTTAGTTCAATTTTATTCTACAAATAGTAAGTGTTGCACCTTTCATGAGCTACCCGAATAAAACAATAATCCCATAGGAATCACTTACACTAAGAAAAAATAATAATCACATTTAAGGAGAAATGCAACATTCGATCAAATGTTCAATACTATGTTGTTGCCAAAAGATGGATGTTTTTCTAAAATCCCAGTGTGCATTACACCATAATATACAGGATTACAAACAAAATTACAGTACAGATCGATTCCAGTTGAACCAGCATTACATTTCAAACAGCACTTATTCTGGACTGCATTGTACATGCAATAGCTATTGTTCTAATTACGGATTAAATGGTTTGAATTCGTTTCAAGCTACCGTACTAATCGACTACAATAGGTATATAGCCCAACTTTAACAACCTGATTAGTTTTAGGTTTCGATTTATAAGATGAGCATATGACAACCACGGATTGTGTGAATATGTATAAAATCATGCATTTATATCGCCTGGAAGCATTAATATCTTCAAGTTCTCTTAAAAAAAACCCAAACACAACAACAACAAAAAAAACCAAACCGAAACAAAACAAAACAAAAAAACAAACTACAAAAAAACCCCAAAAAATAAACCACGGAATGCCAAGTGGTTCAAAGACTAAAAAGAAACAGTGCAAATTGTATGTGATAGTCAAGCAGCTTTCGATTTTAAAAGGGTGTTGGCATTTGCTTATAATCTTTATATACAAGTTTGTGCAATTAATGTGTTGAACTGATATGTTTTAATAGAAAATAAGTCTCTCGTTCTTAAATCCTCTCAAGACCTAGGGGATCTGGTTCTTGTTGTAAGGAGGAAAAGAAAAATAAAAAAAATAAAATAAAAAAAAAAAGATATTTTCATGGGAAAGGAATTGCCCGGATTGTGCATTTTTTTCTTCAACTATTTGAAAGGAAAGGAGTGCTAAGGCAACGTAACTTCTCTAAGCACTTTTCTGCTGGTTTAAATTAGTTAAATTATTTTGTATAAATTAGATATAATTCTACCTTTCCAATATGTATAAAAATTGATGAAGCTGCATGGTTTAAAATAGGAAATTCACGTTATAAAAAGTCATTAAAAATTCTGTACAAAATCACAACAAAATAATTCAGCATGGGAAAGGTAACAAGTAGTAAAACGTTGGTTGAAAAATATAGATTTCATATATATTTTGTAATTGGCCCATCGCTAGTTTAAAAATTGCATAGATCCTAATTATTGCTTGTGATTTTGTTGATCCCGATCAGGTAATTGACGCGATCCCAACGCCCCTGCCCCAAAATTTACGGCGTCGCTCGGAGAAGTGGAAGCGAGACGGGCAGGCGAGAGGGACGCGGCGGCCCCGGAGGCAGCGGCGGGACCCACCGGGCCGCCCCCTGTAAGCAAGGCGGTGGCCGCCGGAGGCTGGGCTCGGTTTTTCCCTCCCTCTCCCTCCCGCGGGGAGCGGGAGGCTCAGTCGTGGAAGATGGCGTTGAGCTGGGCGCTGAGGACCCGCTCGTGGTG
>NW_010173247.1:0-4943 GCF_000695765.1 Mesitornis unicolor | reverse complement strand
ACCCTCCCCTCCTCGACCCGCCGGTAGCCTCTGGTGACCTCGGGAGCGCTCTTTCACCTTCCAGCCCGGTGGGCGCGGGTCGGCCCTGTGACTCCGTGCCCCAGAGGCCGCGCTCCCTCTGCCGGTCTCCGCCGCAGCGGCGGGGAGAGGGGGGCAGCGGTGTCCCCGGGAGAACTGTGGGGCGCAGCGCGGTGCTTTGAGGTGTTGCCTGGCTTGTTACGGTTCCGTGCGATGGCGGGCTGGTTTAAAAGTTGTTAAAGAGAGGGAAGAGCCGCTTCGCTGCTCAGCCTGCTCTGGTCTGCTCCCGACCTCTGACCACGCCGCCTTTCAGTCCGCATTGCAGGGTAAGGGTCAGGCTGGCGGGCAGCCACTCCTGGGCATCTGTGCTGCGGGAAGCAGCCGAATTTTTCAGTCTCTGAAAAATCAGTGAAGGGCCTTGCTGTTCCTGGGATTACTTAACAGTGAAGTCATGCTTAATAAAAAAAAAAAAAGAAAGCAAAGAGTAATTTTTACAGTAAACTTTGCAGTAATGCCGTGGGTAGTGTTCATGTCAGACACACTGAAAGGTAACTTGGCTTTAATCGAAAGCTGCCAACAAGTATTCAGATTGTGTAAATCTGTCTTTCGACTGTTGTCTTAATTGGAGCTCCAGTAATGTCAGTTAACCGACCCTTGATTTCTCCAAGCTGGGCAGCATACTTTTTTGATTATTACTTTTGCCAGTTTGTTTAACGCTTAAACATCGTTACAAATATCTCCACTGTAACCCTTACACATTTTCTCTTTAACGTCACACTATTAGGGTTTTTTTGTTTGTTCATTTTATTTTAATAACAGTAGGAAGTGAAAGGTCAGCCAGGAGTTTGGTGAATTACAGTATCGCAAAACACATGCCAGTTTATATAAGGATTCCAAATAATACGCTGCTCTTTCTGTGGCTCTTTATGTGGGCAGGTGTGTATATAACCCCCAAATTAGATTTCACTTGTTCTTCTGCATATTAAATTATTCTCTGGTAGTAAGTTATTAGGGACATTATGAATTTTGCTTTTAAAATTTGGAGCTAATTTTTAATGTTTTGGTCATGTAGTGTTTTCTCAAATGTTGAAAGTTCACTGGTTTTACTAAAGTAGGTTTGCATAGGAGAAGGAAAATATTAAACGTTCTTTGTTGTTTCTCTTTTTGCAGACTTTTTATATTTAAATACCACTGTGAATGAAATGAATGGGACTGTGAGTTTCATGTAGTTAGCTTTATGTGCCCACACCAACTTCACAGGCAATTTCACAAAAAGAAAAGAGATGGTTTTTTTCCTATGCTAGTTGTTTATTCTTGCATCTCATCTTTCTTGGAAGTGTCTGGTAACTCAGGCATGGGAACTCATTTTGGGTGAGGTGGTAACTAGCTTTTTTTCCTTTCTCCACCTCCTGCCCAGCTGTCTCTTAAGATTGGTTCTCTGATTTGGCTCATGGTGTGGCTATGTGAATGCTTGCACTGCTGAGGGAGCCAGGCACAAGGGCCTCAGGGGACATAAGAGCGCCTTCAGTGGCAGCAGTGACAGCTTAGCGGAACTGGAGCATTGGTAGTTTCAGTAGCTCCAGTGACCTGCGATGTGGAAATCCACAGAAGAGGAAAAACTTCAGTACTGAAGTTTGCGAATAGAGCTTTCCCAAAATATAATGGTAAAAGCAAAAATGTGTTCTTTTGTGATACTGAGTTGTTGCAGAAAATGTTAGAAGATGAAGCATCTTGCCTATTTTCACAGTAAAGGTAAATTATATAGGCACCTCTGGACATACATAAAAATATTTTTGGTCTTCATGCAGCATTTTGCTTGCATTGGTTGCGAAGGTTCTTATTTGTTATATGATAGAGATAATTTAGAGAGATCTCGGACAAGACTTAAAGGTTGTTTGACCACATTTTGAATGGCAGTAAGTATAGCTTTTTTAAGGAGCAGAGCTAACCATGTCTCTTCACAGCAGCACCACGTACGCTGGTTTTATTTGAAAAGCAGTAGAAAAGTAATAGTGGAAGTAGGAATTTCTGGTGTCCTCCAAGAAGTAAGTTATTGTCTGTCAGTGTTACCAAGGATTGAAATCTGTGTGCATTTTCTTTGTGATTTCTGACAAGTTTTTTCCTCTCTTATTGGTGTTTTGCAGATAGCTGTTTGAACACAGAACGTGTCGAAGTATGCAGTCTGCCAATATGCTTCTGAAAAAAATTGTAAGAAGTTCTGTCCTTCCATTTGCTGCACAACATGGAATGAAAAAGGATTTGTTACCACTCAGTAGAACTCTGAGTTTATCGCTTTGCCTGAAGCAGGACAATTCATGCAGTCCCTCAGAAAAACTAGATTTAGATGCATGGAAGAAGGTAATGAAGTCAGGATTGCAAGAAGTCAGTGAGACGGTCCCTGAGCGTAAGGAGCTTTCCACTTTGGCTGCTGCACGTGAGATGGTGGAGATGTGGAGAATAGCTGGCAGATCGGTTCCAGAAAATATCAGTGAAGAACAGCTAAAAACCTTCATAGAGTGTCCTTCCAAGTCAGCCAAAAAGAAGTATTTAAGATTTTTACATATCAAAGAACTTAGCAAGAAAAACGACAAAAGAAAGATGAATGAGAAAAGGGAAAGGAGGCTGGAAACACAGCAAGAGCGAGCTTCAGAAACTGATGAGACCAAAAGTAATTCATTCGTGTGTTTGTGGTCCAAATGTATGGATAGGGCATACAGCTGGAGGGCTGCTCAGTCTATGATCTTCGGCCAGCCTCTGGTATTTGACATGTCTTACGAAGAAGATATGTCCATCCGAGAAGTTGCAAACACGGTGAGACAGCTTGTATTAAGTGAAGGCTGCAATCGAAGATCTGTGGATCCGTTCCACCTCCACTTCTGTAATTTGCAAGACGACAGCCTCTACTGTAAGGAATTTATCAAGCATTATAGAGAGGCATGGGGCAAATTACTTATCACTGCGACAGACCAGTGCTACACAGAAATTTTTCCAAAGGACAAGCTTGTCTATCTGACCGCTGATTCTCCCAAAGTCATGAAAACATTTGATCATGATAAAATCTATATCATCGGGTCGATGGTTGACAAGAGCATAAAAACAGGAGTCTCTTTAGCACGGGCAAAGCGACTGGGGCTGGAGACTGCGGCCCTCCCGTTGGAGAAGTACTTACTTTGGAATAGTGGTGCTAAAAATCTCACGCTGGATCAAATGATGCATATTTTATTAACCTTGAAAGATACTGGTGACTGGAAAAAGGCTCTGGAATTTGTCCCGAAAAGAAAATATTGTGGCTTTGTAAACAAGCCTGTGCATGAACTGAGAAAAACCTTAAACCTGATCAACACACTGAAACTTGGAAAGAAGCATGAAGAAGTACGAAAGCAGTTCGCCAAGAACTACTCTAAGAAGCTGATGCAAAAGTAGAGTGATGAGGAAGAAAAGGATTTGTTTTATGGGCAAACTGTGCCCTTGAATGCTCCACTTTCTTGGGATTTCTGGAACTGTATTCAGCTCTGTATCTCTAAAGATGCCTCTTTTGGTTAAGTTTGAATGTTAGGGACCTTTTTTTAGAAAAAAAAAGTTATCGTAGTATCCCATCTGTTTAAATTTATTGACACATTATTGAAATTATGTCAGAGGAATGAGACAATCTGTTCCAAACAATTACTCTGTACAAACAGTATCAGTCTGTTCATTTCAACTGTGCTGGGACAAGGGTGGTTGTAACTGAATGCAAAGCTTGTTCTTCAGAGAAAACCTCGGTGCTTTGGATTTGCAGCGAGTGGAGGCCATCTACCGTCTTACTCTGAAAGGTTAGCTACAACAAAATAGAAGACACCTTTGCCTTTTAATTCCCGAGTCCCTGTTTGGTGTCTAGAGAAATTGACTTTTGACAGCTTTCACCAAATGGTTAAAACCCAGCATGAGCCTGGGGAGTTGCACAGTTTGTTTCTGAGGCTTCTGTCTGCCATGAGTCAAGTCCCTGTTTGGAAGGAATAAGCCAAATTTCTTAAACCTGCCAAAAAAATACGTACTTTTGTGTAAGACTTTTATTTCTGTTTTCAGACCCTGTGATGTAGATTTCCCAAAGTTCTGGAACTTTTTGAGATAATAAACAGTCATGAGTAAATAGTTCGAGGAGCAGAGGGCCTTTTAGTATTTCTCACAGCCAAAAATGTATTGATGGGTCTCCCTGTGGACGCCTGTGTGCAGGCTGCAGAGCCACAGCGGGGCACGCTGTTACATCCAGTTCTTTGTACTGTCTGTAGGGCAACAAGAGACTTCACAGGTGTTGAAACCTTTTTTGTTTTTATTCAGTGATAGCAAATGGTGGGTTTTATCCTGAAAATTCAGAAATCACGAGTGGGGAATGTAATTTTGGAAAGCAGACTCCAAATATAGTGGGGGTTGGTGGTGACCCACTCCCTGTCTCACCTCTTACTGCACACTGTTGTGAGGGGTTGGAAGGTAGAGGATGTGGCTGTGAAGCGTGGGCGTCTCTGGGCATGGAGAGCCCCTGACTTGGGGAAGAGACCCGCTTCCTGTCAGCCGTGCGTGGTCGGGTACCACTCAAAGCTGCAGCCCCGCTGCGTGCAAGGACCAGCTGCGTGAGCGCGCAGCCGCCTCACAGCCCCTCTTCTTCCTCAGGTGAGGAAGTGACAATGGGGAGCGGTGTGCTGTTGAGTTGTGCCTCCCGTTATTTGCTGTTTTCTCCACTAAAGCAGCCTCTTCCCGTCTGTGAACTGGTTCACACTTAGGGGAGGAAAAAAGCGAAGTCATCGCTCGCTTGGGCTCATGTCGGTGAAACGCGGGAGATCGTTTTTAACCCTGGAGAGGGCGTCCCAGGGAGGACGGCTGCGCCTGGATGTGATCCTTTTGCACCTAGTGACGTCAGGGGGTTCTGCGTGTGACGTCACGGGGGGGAG
>NW_010173246.1:420-1216 GCF_000695765.1 Mesitornis unicolor | reverse complement strand
CCACCCGGCCCCGCTGAAGTGCACTTCCCACACCCCGAGCTTTTCACTTGTGCCGAAGCCATTTGAAGTCCCCCCCCCGGGCCCTCCCCATTGTTTGTAAAACACCCGAACCGAGCAAATAAAACTGTGTGACGACCAGCGCAGCACCTGGCCTCTGAGTGGGGACAGGGGGCACACACATGGACTCCCGAGCTCAGCACCCCCACGGGCGGGAAAGGATGGGATGGGCACCCTGGGGATGCTGGGAACACCGGGGATAGGGATGAGGATGATGGGGATGGGCCCTGCTCACCTTCCCCGTGCTGCTCCAGCTGCCCTCTGCTCCAGCTCCATCCCCTGTGCGCCCCAGCAAAGCTCAGAGCACCCCATTCTCTCCTGGCAGCACCGGTGTCCCCCAGCGTGGGGCAGAGGTGGGAGCTGCCCGGTGCTGGGATTAGGCCACAGTGGCCTGGCAGATGCACGGCGCCTCCACTCCCCTGTGTGTCCCCCAACGCCACCCCGGTCTGTCTGCAGACCCACGGTGACACCGGGCAAGGGGGATGCTGAGGTCACCCTGCCATGGCGGGTCTGTGCCCAGGTAAGGGCAGTGTGGTGGGGATGCCATCCCAGTGATGATGATGGTGGTGTGACCAGGAGCAAGGAGCAGGGAGGAAGAGGAGGGTGGGAGCCCAGGTGCAAGGCATGAGGGGATGTAGGCAATGGGGCTGTGGCCTCCCGCTTCCCTGCTGGTCCCAAGGGGCAGCGCTGGGTCAGGTCCTCAGGTCCCCCATGTCCCCCAAGTCCCTCAGGTCCCCCA
>NW_010173246.1:0-231 GCF_000695765.1 Mesitornis unicolor | reverse complement strand
AACTGGCTCCGCTCCTGCCCGGAAACGCAGAGTGCCGGTAGCCACACCGAAGCCACCAGCCCTGGGCCATCCAGTGTCAACACAGCCTTGAGAGCAGGGCCGGGGGTGCCAAGGTGCATCAAGGGGTAAGTGGGATCCCCCAGGCACCCTCAGCTAGGGTGAGCGCCTCCACAGGGGCATTGGGACAGGGGGTGCTGTGGTGAGGAGAGAGCCACCATGAAGAGGCAGAGA
>NW_010173245.1:7732-10243 GCF_000695765.1 Mesitornis unicolor | reverse complement strand
CCCACCCCGCGTCCCCTTGGTCCAACCCTTCCTCGCGTTGCCAGGGAGGGGGCCCCGCTCTGGCCTCTCCTCCCGCCCATCTCCAGCCCCGGTTTCTCGTAGCCCCCAAACCACAACCGGATCCAGCCCTTGCCCCGTGCCCTCCCCTTTCTCCCAAGGAGGCCCACAGTCCCCAGTGGGACACTGCACAACTCCCCCCCCGAAAGCCAGCCTCTCCCACACCACTGAGGAGCCATTTGATTTGGTGACACCCATCCAGAAAGGGACTCCCCTCACTGCTCAAGGGAAAAGAACCCCCTCCCTTCCCCCCAGATTCAAGCCGTTCAGCCTCCCAAGGAAAGGAGAGCGCTGCACCCACTGCGTCCTGGGTTTATTTACACTGCAACCTCTGTGCAGGCAGGCAGGGAGGGGCGCTGGGCGGCCCCCCCAGGGCCGGTGTGGAAGGAAAGGCAGGCAGCGAGGCAAGGTGGCACCAAGGTGGCACTGGCAGCAGCGCAGGGACAGGAACGGGCAAGCAGGGCCCAGGCAGGGCTCTGGCTCCCTCAGCACTACAAAGGCAAGCCCCTGGAGAGGACAGGGGCTAGGGGAAGAGGCAGGGGTCACTTTTAGCAGCAAAGGCCTCACTTCCCTCCAGGACAGCAGAGGGGACGGTGGCATGTGATGGAGCCAGACTGGTGTGTGGCCAGTTAAACCAAAAACAAAATGAAAGAAGGCAGAGGAAGAAATGAAGAAACATGGAGAACAGCTCCTCTCCTGCCCTCCAGAGTTAAACCAGGGCGGGGGTGGTCGGGACATGACTCCTCCTTCCCTCCTCTCAGCAGAGCAGCAGCTCCAGGCACAGCCTTTCCGGGGTGCCCAGCCCCGGCGCAGGGCAGAGTCCCCAGCCACACACAGCACCGGGCTCCCTTGCTGTCCCTCCGCCCAGCCCGGGAGGGGAGAGCAGTTCAGGTTTCTCGATGGCATGGCTGACGGTCCATGTGGGCAGCAGCGCCCTGGGCGCTCTGCCAGGCACAGTTGGGATGGATGCCGAGGCGGCCGAGCTTCGCGCTCCGGCCCTCGGTGCAGTCTGGCTCCCGCCTCACTTATAGGAAACCCTCCTTCTGAAACTGCTCCTTCAGGATGTCTCTGTACTGGTCAAAGCCGCCCTCGATGCGGGTCACGGTGGCATTCTCGCACACCCACAGCTCCTGGCACACCAGGCGGATGAAGCGCTCATCGTGGGACACCAGAATTATACCACCCTGCAACACACAAAGCGGGGAGAAAAGGGAACTGAGTGGAGCTGGTGGCATGGGGACCCATGTGCCTGGGCCCAGGACTTCACGCTCCCACCTGCTCCAGGGAAACCTCAACAGTGCTTCACAGGCAGGGACCTAATCTGACAACCACAAGGATGGAAATTTCAGGTGCAGTCAGTGGTGGCTGGACAAGGCCCCAAACAACCTCAATTAAGCTTTTCTTTCACAGGAAAACTGCCCCAGCTTGGGCAACTATCAACCTGGTTCTCACTGGTTATCACAGAGGTATCTGTGTCTTTGGAGATCAGCCATAATATGCGTCTAGGGAAGAGGTGAGAAGGCCCCAAGGCAGGGCTGAGCACTGCATGCAGCACGTGAGAAGTCTCAGGGTGCAGGTGACTGGCCGAAATGGGGGACAAGGTGCTCTCTGGTCTGCTGTTGCCTCTCTTGGCCACCCCTGGCCAAAGCTAGCAAGTGAAACAAACCACCAGGATGGACAGCTGAGGCCGAAACGCAACTGACTCTTCCCAAAATCTGCCCTGGACTCAAAGCCACCATTGGTATTTGAGTGGCCACCTCTGGCCAAGACACCAAGTCACCTGAGCTGGAGGCTGCGGGGAGCATTAGCAAAACAGGAGATCTTGCCAAGGGAGCCTTACCCGAAACTTATTCAGTGCCTTTGCCAGCGCCTCAATGGTCTCCATGTCCAGGTGATTTGTGGGCTCATCCAGGATGTAGAAGTTTGGACTGGAAGAGAAAATGGCCCTGAGCATGCGCTGAAGGAGGCTCCAGGGATGGAGCCACACAAAAATTAACAGCGTCCGGGAGAAAATTACCAGGACATCGTCATTTGGGCGAAGGCCACGCGACTCTTCTGACCCCCGGACAGGCTGGCCACAGGGCGCACAGCCAGCTCCCCTGAGACGCCGTAGCTCCCCAGCTGATGCCGGTACTCCTCCTCCGTCTTCCCTGCAGCAGCGTGTCACAACACGGCTATGGCACACGTGCAGTGACACAGGGCTCGCGGCACCATGAATTTGGTGGCCACCATGGCCAAGAAGCCTGTGCCAGAATGGCACGGTGGGGCAGGGATCCGGCAGCTGCTTCCCAAGCAGGGGGTTTGTGGGGACAACCAGACTGACACAATCAGGACAGGAACTGCAGGGCTCCCAGTGATGCTGGCCCCAGTTCCCTGTTACCATGTTATGTGACGTGGACATGGGAGCTGGAGGTTTTGGCAGCTGGGAAAGGGGGTGGTGCTCGTGCTGTGCCC
>NW_010173245.1:0-7705 GCF_000695765.1 Mesitornis unicolor | reverse complement strand
CGGTGAAACACCGGCCTGAGGGCTGCAGACCCAGGCCACCCCTGCACAACCAGCTCAGCTGCTCACAGCTGCTGTGCCGATCTTGTGCTGGACATGGGGAGTTAACCTAGAGCAGATAGTGTCCCTCAAGCACTGATGTGTCAGGGCCTTCTGCCCAGGACAGAACAAATCAATGCTGCTCCACGCGTAGCAAAGCAGACCTTGATGGCCCACATCTCCTGGGATCTCCAAACTCACCTGGGAACTTCCTTGCTAGCAACTCCACAGCACTGATGTTCAAGTCCAGTTGATCCACGTGGTGCTGGCTGAAATAACCGATCTTCAGGTTTCTGCAGAATGAGAAGACAGATCAGGAGCTGGTATTGGGCGTCCAGCAACCACAGCGCTCACAGCTGCAGCTGCAGGAAGGGGGACATATATGGGGGTGTGCAGGACCCATCCCCATCACTCGGGCAGCCAAAGCACAGCCCAGAACTGCACCATTCCTCCCAGGCCCCCAGCTCTTCCTACCTGTGAGCATGTCTGATCCCTCTGACGGGTGCCAGCTCTCCCATTAAGATCTTTAGCATAGTCGACTTGCCAGCTCCGTTTTCCCCAACCTAGAGAAGCAGCAGCAGCATTGGAAAACATGAAACACATGAACGTGCTTCAGAGATCAAGGATCAGGGAATTTCAGCTCGTTTGGATCATGCAGGGGATGGGATGGGAGTCTGAGCAGTGGCTCCAGCCACCTGGAAGCTGCATTCCCATCACTGAGGAGCAGCATGGACGGCAGTGTCAGATGTTCCCTCCCCAACCCTCGAGCCTAAGGATTACGTGGTCCCAGCCTTGTTTGCAAGCACACAACATCCTCTCCGCTGCCCCATCCAATGCAGCAGAAGCCCCATGATGTGCTGCTGCCGTCAGCTAACGGGGCTACAGAGCAGATGGACCCAGCTGCTGCTCAGAAGTGCCCCGTGAAAGGATGAAGGGTGACAGACACAAGCTGCAAATTCTAACTCGTATTAGGAAAAAACGTTCCTCAAAACGAGGACTATCAAATGCTGCAGTGAGACCCAAAATTCAAACTGGACAAAAGCCTGGATGCTAGACAGCCAAAATTCAACTGGACAAAGACCTGAGCAACCTGATCTAACATCACAGCTGGCCCTGCTTTGAGCAGGGACCTCTCAAGGTCCCTCATAGCCACGATTATTCTCAATCCCACGTACCACACAGATGCGGGACTCCAGGTCAGCGGAGACGGAGAGGGAACGAAAGATGTAGTGACTCGGGTCGTAATAGAAATCTACTTCATCCAGCTGCAGAATAGGGGGGGAGAACTTCTCAAAGCCATCGGGGAACCTGGGAAGGCAGCAAGAGGTGAGAGATGGCCAGGAGCTCCAGAGACCCTGCTCCCAGCCCCTGGCGTGGCAGGGAGGGCCTCCCAGCGATGCAGGACCTCCGGGAAGGATGATCACAAGAAAGGGATATGGGTCTGCAGCCTTGGCCCCAGGAGGGAACCCAACCTAAATGTAGGGACCTGTCAGAGCAAGGCTGGCCCACAGGATGGAGTGTTTGTCCCAGCTGGGACAGGACCCAGGAGATCACGAGCAGGGGCTGAGGGGACACTTACTTCATGATGACCTCAGACTCCTTGTCCACAGGTTTCAGCTCTGGCCTGCAAGAAGAGGAGACAGATCACCGAGATGCCTTCCAACAGGGGTCTGCTCCTGTACCAGAAGCCCTGATATAGCATCAAGCCTCTGGACCAGAGGCAGAGCAACGAAACCCCAAACCACCCCCATATCACCCAGGTCCCCTGGGAACCTCTGTTTCTTTCCATGAGTGCCGCCCCCACCCAGCTCCAGAGCAGAGCAGGACAGGCACTCACAGCTTCTCCAACAGCTTGAGCTTGCTCTGCACTTGGGACGCCCGGTTGGCGTTGTAGCGAAACCGGTCGATGAAAACCTACAAGAGAGAAAACATCAGAGGAGGTTGCCAAACCTCCTGCAACAACACAGCCACATCCACAAGCCTGGAGAAAGGGACGAGGCTGGGAGAAGAGTGCCCCAGCACCACTGGCTTCTCCCCATACCTGGATGTGTTCGCGGTACTGCTGCTGGGCTTCGTATTCTCGCTGCTGGTTCTTCAGCCGTTCCTCCTTGATCTTCATGAAGTTCTCGAAGTCCCCACGGTACGTGTCCAGCCGCTGTGAGTGGAGGTGGATGATGTCCGTGGCCACTGCGTTCAGGAAGTTTCTGTCGTGGGACACCACGAGGATGGTCGACTGCCAGGTCTGGAGGAGGCAGCAAGAGGGAGGCCTGAGCATCATCACGCCAGCGCAGGGCTCGGTTCCACCACCCGGTGAGGTGAGACCCCAGCTCTCACTCTGTCCTGGGGCTTCATGCCACCCCCTACCTGCAGGTAGGTCTCGAGCCACAAAATGGCCCTCACGTCCAGCATGTTTTTTTAAAGAGGCACCGAGGTCAGGAGGGATGAGGATGGCCAGACTATGCTTTAATAATGAATAATTTAATTTTTTAAAGGCTAGCAACTGGCATCTCGGAGGAATGGACCCTGCGTGGTGACCTGCCCCCACAGCTCAGAGAACTCAGGATGTGATGGGGTTTGGTTTCGGGGGCTGGGGCTTCGCCAGGGATGCTCCCCACACTCCAAACCGGCACCCAGACCCCATGCCCAGCAGCAACCCCTCACCCAGACCTGCCCCCATCCAAGGTGGGTACTTTCCCAGCGAGCCAGCCCAGTCCCAAGGTCACCCCCTGCAGCAAAGGGACCCCCCCAGCATGGGCTGGCAGCCAGAGCCCATCGCAGGGCTGGGTGAGGGAAAGGGTCTGCCTGGGGCACGGTGACCCCGACTGGGGCACAGGGCAGGGCTCAGCTGCCCAAACTGACTTCCCTGCCCCAGAACCGTGCCAGGGGAACACTGCCAGCCCAGCCCCATCACACAGGGCTATTTTGGGCTGGCAGCTAAAGGCCATGGCGCCTTCCCAACCCCAGCAAGGGCACAGGCAGACCAGCAGTGCAGTCGGAGGGGACCTGCGGTATTGACTTACCATCCAGCAGGAGGAGATCTGGCCTACAAAAAGCAAGGCATGGGTATCAGGAGCAAGAAAGGGTCAGTGCAGAGCAGGTTTCACCACACACAGAGCTGTGATGCCTCCCGTGCTCCCCACCCTGAGAGCCTGAGTCCAGAGGACCCCAGGCAGCACCGCTGCACCTCACAGCACACAGCAAGGAGGGTTAATCCCGCGGCATGAACATGGACACCAACCTGGCAAACAGGGCTCTGGCCAAGGCCAGTCTCATTCTCCAGCCTCCAGAAAACTCTCTGAGGAGAGAAGAGGTTGCAGAGAGGGATTACTGTTCAACAGTGGCAGAACAACTCTGCCTTTGCCTCCCTGCTCCCTCATGGCCCTTTCGGCTCTGCAGTCACCGAGACACCTTGACCCTGCAGAGATCGCGGGCACAGACAGGCTCTGTGGTCCAGCAGGCAGGCGGCTTGGCATGAGATGGCATCAGAAGGGCAGGAAAGGACCCTCACCCTCCCACAGGACCCCCTCATCCCTTATAGGCACCACAGTGCCTGGGAGCTCGCTAGGAACAAGCTGTCCCCATTTCTGCCTCGATGCCCAGAGCTTTGAGACTTACTTGGTCGTCTGTTGTTGCATCTTTGCATTAAAGCCCAGCCCGGCGAGAATGACAGATGCCCTGGGGAAAAGGGGAGATAACTGGAGTCCAGCTAGAGCACAGCCTGAGGTCTTGGGCCCACGGCCACCGAGGAGACTCTGCTGCGTGGTTTAAAGCCGTTCTGGCACAGGAAAACTTCCCTGGGCACCCAAGGGCAGCGCTTGGCTGGGAAATGCAGCCCAGCAGGGCACAGCATCCACAAGAATTGCCAGGAGATTTACAATAAGTTTTCAGCTCTTTGACCATGAAGAGAGTCACTACCACCATCCCAGAAATGCTCCTCAGGCACCAGGAACCTGGGGAGATCCAAGAGGAGCAGCAACAATACAAGCTATTTGGGGCAAACCCCCCCAGCCCCACTCCTGCTTCAGGGGGAAGCTTGACTGCTCCTAACTCAGCAGAGCTGTCACAGAAGAGACAAGAGCAGCAGCAGGGAGAGCCCCTCATCCCCATGTGCTGGATCCCAGAGCCACAGCACCACCCTGCCCTGCACAAACAACAGTGGTGCCCATGGGGCTGTCTCACCTCGCCGGCGCCTTGTCTGCCTCAATCTCCTCCAGCTTCGCATAGATCTCCGATAGCCGGGCACCCTCCGTCCCTTCTCCCCTGGGACACAAAGAGGAATGTGTGTGGGACTGACCAGGGACAGGGTTTGAGTGGTGGGGGAGGCTGCTCTCCCCAGGGAGGGCTAAGGTTTGGCAAGGTGCAGCCCAGCCCCGCTGGAGCCCTCCATTTGAAGAGAGGGAGCTCAGAACAAGACCTCGCCGTCGAGAAGCCATAGAAGGGCTGGAAACACCTGGCAACACCTCACCTGCCAGCGTTAATCCTGGCTGTCAGATCCCTCTCCTCCCGCAGCAGGCTCTCGCGCGTGGTGTCGCACTCCAGCACACTCTGCAGCGCTGCCGTCTCGTCCCCTGCCACCTCCTGCTCCACGTGGAGGATGCTGATGTGCGAGGGGATGCGCAGGCTCCGGCTGGCGATCATCTTCAGCAGCGTGGTCTTCCCCAGCCCGTTCCTGCCCACCAGCCCATAGCGCCGTCCGAACGCCAGGTTCAGGTCTGCTCCTGCCAGGAGGACGCTGAAGCGAGAGAACAGGCAGGGACCTGGTCAAGCTGCCCCATGGCGACTGAAACAACCAGGAGGTACCTGCTCCAAGCACATTTCAGGCCATGCTGGGGCCATCGCAGACTTCTCCTGCTCAAAGCTGACAGGGTCAGGGGCACACTTTGCTTTCTGATCTTTCCCGTGCCCTGTCATTTCCCAGCCACTCTCCAGTCCAGTCTCAACACCCCACGGTCCCGCTTCCCACCGGCACTCACCGCTCACCGAAGGACACATCGAAGTTCTCGATGCGCACATCATACGACTTGTTCTTGCCTGACGACTCCATGCGATTCTCCTTCTTGCTGGCAGCTTGGCTGGCAGACGCCTCCTCAAGGACCCTGCAAGCGGGCAGAAGGCAGAGAAGGGGGCTCAACAGGAAAGCTCTGGTACAGACAGATCCCAGCCACGCTCAGCAGAATGGGATGGGGACATTTGAGGCGCCCTCCTTGCTCACAGCGGACCAGATGACTTCAGGGAATCCCGCTCCATCCTCTTGTCCTGCTTGGCTTTCAGCCTGGCTTCCGCCTTCTCCAGTTTCTTCGCGTTCACCATCTGGGGCACAAAGCAGAGATATTAAAGGAGAGCATCTTCAGTGAATGCCCCAAAATGTGAATTTCAAGAGAAAGGAGATCAGTCAACCCCTCATTGCCGCAAGGAAGGGTGAGAGGGCAGGAGGGAGGTAGGACAGGGGCACTGGGACAGATCCAAGCGCGTTCTGAGGAAGCTAATCAACCCAGGAAGTCACTTCAGGAATGAAGTCCTAAACCAACTGCTCATACACAACATTTCTGCCTCAGCGAGGCGAAGGGTTTGGCTGACCCTAACGTACGGGCAGTTTCTCCATTTCCAGAGACCTGGCTCTGCCAAGGCACTTCAACAGCAGCAGTGCTGATCCCAACGCCTACCCCTGCACCCGCCCTCGCCCTGGAGCACGAGGCACGTTAAACTTTAGCCGGTTTGGAACAACCTCAGCCTACACGGTCGATCAATCAAGACAGAGACAAAAAGTGTTTAATTAAACCTGAAGGCAAGAAGGAGCCAGTGTTTTAAGCTGGCCTCGAGTCTCAGCCAGGCTCTCAGCCCACTGCAGCTCAACTCCTGCTTGAAGTCAAATATTTGTGGCTGACCAAGGACACTCCCAGATATTTCCAGGCACCCCTGCAGCCACCAGAGCACATTACAGACCTGCGTGCTGGACTGAAGAGCATCTTGTTACTGGTGCTGTGACCCCGTACCTACAGACTGAGTCACTCTGTAAACTACACCGAGCTCCCCGAATCTCCCACCAAGATGTGTCCTCCAGAACCTGAGAGGCCTCCCGAGGCCATCTCTGAATCGTCTCCAATTTTTCTGAAGATCCTTTTTGAGTTGCAGACACGAGAGCCAGAGAGCAAACCCAGCAGCAACAACTCCCATGCCAAAACCAGCAACAGCTGCCAGCTTTCACTCAAGACGCCCATTCAGACACGCAGGGATCACGTTGACCACGTTAGGTCTCAGCCTCCACGTGAGGGGTTCCCGTCTTCAACGCGTTACCCAGGGAGAGAGAGCTTTACGAGAGACCGGCCTGGCACAGAGACTGCCCACCCTGCCCAGCTACCACCGTCCTTGCTTTGCAGATGCACAACCACACCTCTCCCCGAACTCGAATTCTGGCACATTCGACACAGCGGCCAAGCCGAGTCGCTCCTGAGCGGCTACTCGTGTCTTTGGGAAAGATGGTCCAGTTGCCTCCAGGTCACGAAGCGTAACCGCTCCCAGACTTCTCCACTCCTCATCTTATTTCTCAAACCAGAACAACCCACAATCCTTTCTAAAGCTGGACTTAATGACATCCCCATAGTAGCTCTCTGGAGAACATCTGGTCTGTGCTAACTGTGCAACATCCAACATCCAACGATTAACCAGGATTTTCTCTCTCACTGAACATGGCAAGGCATCATCCCGGGACACCCTGATCCCTCAATCAAAGGCCTTGCTGTAGAAGCCAAAGGCCCACCAACCACGTTTTGAAGCTCATTAAGAAACTATGGCAAAATAGAGCTTGTCAATTTAAGCTGCTATCTCCTATTGAGCCTCTTCACCAGACCAAGGTTTAAAAGTTTCCTAAGTTACAGTGAACCTAATGAGGAGGAGCAGCACCCCCTGCAGCTGTGCCCCAAACCACCACTGCCTGTCCCAGCTGCTCTCTGAGGGAGAGGTGACCAGAGCGGAGCAGTGCAGAGCACCCACAGCCCTGTGCGTCAGTTGTCCCCCAACACGTGCTGGCTTACGGCCCCCCACTTACCGAGGTCTGTCCTCTCTTCAGCAACAGCCCCGGCAGCAGCTCCGCACTGGTGTCGGCTGCAATGACACGGTTGGGTTGGTGAGCGCGTGCTCCACGGAGGCTCCACCAAGCGCTGCCCCAGTGGCTGCCCATGACCAGGCACGACTGCTCCCGCTCCCAAGAGGACGAGGAGGCTGAAGGGTGGCTCCTCTCCTCCCACCCCAGCTTGCCCTGGCCAAAGCTCAGCAGCAGGCAGAGAAACAGGAGTCCAAGGAGGAGCCTGAGGCACGCAGGGACGGGGGAGAACCGCTCCCCAAGGTCAGGCAAGTGCATGGTTAACACCCCATCCTGTCCTCACTGCCAGCACCCCAACTGCAGGATGGGAGCTGCAGGGTGGACAACGACGCGTAGCTGGGGGTCCCCTGCGGGCGCCACTCACCGTATCCATCGGTGATCTGAGAGAGCTGGATGGGGGCATCCAGCAGCACCTGGCTGCAGCGCTGGGCCCGGCCCTCGTCCCTGCCAGAGAGGAAGAAGAGGGTGAAGGTGAGGAGGGTGCAAAGGTGAGGGTGAGGAGGGCGTGAGGGCCAAGGTGAGGAGGGGGCGAGGGCGACCCTTACAGCTGCAGGGTGTTGAAGAGGCGCT
>NW_010173244.1:387-653 GCF_000695765.1 Mesitornis unicolor | reverse complement strand
TGCCGGCACAAAGCGAACCCTGCGCGGGGGGGTGGTTTCTGTGCACCCCCGGGATGAAGCTGGGGGTCGATTCCACACTTAAACGAATCCTTTCCGTTTCCGTGCCCGTTTCCCGGTGCCGTCCCAGCTGGACGTGGCGGAGCTGCAGCGGGAGCTGGAGAAGAGCCAGCGCGTGTTCCCCGAGAACCCCTCGGTGTGGCTGAAGGACCTGGCCGGGTACCTCAACTACAAACTGCAGGCGCCCCGCAGCGACCCCCTGCTCAGCC
>NW_010173244.1:0-273 GCF_000695765.1 Mesitornis unicolor | reverse complement strand
GGAAAAGGCTTTCAAACCTCTGGGTTTGGGGCCCTCTGGGAGGACCTGGGGGAGCTCAGTGCCCGTTTCAGGGCGCAGGGCAGAGCCGTGGTTTTTGGAAACCTCGCAGCGGAGCAGGACCGAGTTTGGCAAACTGGAGCCTTTCCCCAGCCCCTCGGGACCCCGGAGCTGCACTTGTGGGGTTGGGAACCTGCTGACGCTCTCCCCCAAAAGGGGTTTTGTGCCTGAACCGCGCTGTGCTCCCCAGATTACCCCTACTGCCTGGTGGGCAAG
>NW_010173243.1:0-4624 GCF_000695765.1 Mesitornis unicolor | reverse complement strand
TCCCGCCCCGTGGGCGGAACGCAGGGGCTGCCTCCGGCCTCAAGGGTTTGGTGTTTCAGGGTGTACAGTACATCCTAAAAACAGGGGGGCTCGGCAGGCACATGGAACTTGTTTAAACTGTTTGAAGTTAAAAACAAACCCCTGTCTTTGAATAGGTTTGCGGTTTCTCTTTGGCTACGCAATGGGACTTTCGGTAGTCGGTGTTTTGTGGGGTTTTTTTTGCACATTTGCTGGCAAAGTTATGTGAGAACGAAGTTTCTTCAGTTAAAAACCAGGGTGAGGGTGTTGAGTGCAGCCATGCTGCCCGGGCTCACCTGGGGTTGCTTGCCCTGTGCCGCTCTCGCAGGTGTGAGGCGTTTTACACACAGAAGGAGCTAATATATATATATTTTCAAGTGGGAGTAATTTCATATTTCAGTAATTATGCTTTTTGCACAGTGCCCACGCTACATCTGGAGTGTTGTTTGCATTTGAATGCTTTATTAACAAATTGTTATACTTGAAATTAATTACAAAGAGGGCAAAAGATAGCAAACAGAGGTATTTGTGGAGTCTCTGAATGACTAATTACACTGCAAATTGTTTGCTACTTGTAGTGCAATATAGTTTATGTATATTTTAACAAAAAGCTTTTTCTGTTACTGTGTTTTGTGTAAGACCACAGGCATCAGCCCGCTACCCCTCAGAGAGTTAACAGAGTCTTCTCCCATATCAGACTCGTTCCCTTACCTCTGGGAGGTCTTATCCTCTTTCTGTGCCCTGATTTATGCTGTTAAGGAAAAAGGGCCCTCTCCTCTGCAAAGCACAATGGGAACTATGGATAATGATTATAGAGAAGGTTGTTACTGTTGTGACTCCTGTTTTTGGAAGATAAATGTAACCACCTTGGAGCTAAAATGGGTTCAAATCGCAGATTCACTTACTTGCTTTTGAAAATATGAGAGAAATGATGAAAACAGAAATTAATCCAAGCCCCCCTTCTCATTAAGGAGGAAACCATAGGTCAATAAATAATTTTACTTTGCTGTTGAAGTGTCCTTTGCAATAGAGATGTGGGGGCTTTTTGTTTTAACTAAGCTGAAAGTGACTAATAGTTTGTTCTCCTTCGTTATGTAGTAAGTTTCAGAGAGATTTGGAGCAATTAGCTTGCTTGAAATGTGCAAAATGATGTAAGTAAAACTACTTCTTTTGAAGCTTTTGTAAGGTTTATGCAGTGTGAAGGTGTGGTGAGCATGGGCATTGAACACTTGTGAAAACAACCGAAATATGAGCAGTCTTTTCTTGATAAACATCTAATGCGTTCTCCATCTTTCAGGATCAAGCAGAACAGTTCTTTAGAAGCGGACATACAAATAACTGGGCAGTTTTGGTAAGTGTGGTACAGGTTGTTTTCTTTCAATAAAGTTGCCAGTTTTTTGTCAGGAGCCATGGTTGCAGCAGTCACTGATGCAACAGTCACTGAAGAATTCTGTTCACTTGAAATAAATGGAAAGATAAAAACTTGGAAGTGAATAGATTTGAAATTGTGCCTGCAAATTTATTACACTATAATAAAATTATCTTTTTGGTATGACTGCATTTCAAGCACTCAAAACACTTAGCTACATGGCGAGATCCATAAAACAGAAGTTCTGGCAGGATTAAAACAGTTAAATTACCATATTATTGATCAGAAGTGTAATTCTGATATCAGAGAAGTGTATCTCTCTGGCCAGAAAGGTACTGTTTATTTCTGATTTTTGTTCTTACCCAGTCTGTTCACCTGTGATAACAGGCTTAGAATAATATAAATTCAGGCAACAGAATGTTTAGGTCAACTGTTCTTATCCTATTTTTTTTTCCATGAATCTTTTATAAGCTTTGAATCGTGCTACACAATTGGTTCTTAATCACAGTTCAGGTCTTAATGACTAATTTGTTTCAGAACACTACTGTAATTACTCAGTAGCAGCTGTTTGTTTTCCAGATACTAAAAGTGAGCAATATAAAAGGAAAGTTAACAGTAATTAATTGAATTGGAAGGAATAATTTCTGTGTTCTACAATGTCCAAACTTGAAACTATTAAAACATTAAGCACTACTTCAGTGCTATTAACAAAAAGGTGCTTTTATAAGTACCCATAAAAACACTCAAAGAAAGTGAAAAATTATTTCCAAGGAGCCATACTTTCTGTCCTCAGCAGATTCTCTGCTGGTTCTTCTTTTTCAGTAGTTCATGATTAAGCTTTATGCCAGTTGCTACTAATTTTTTAAGCAGTAAAATAGGGAGGGTTTTAGTGCTATCAGGCACTTCAAGCCTGGGATCATACTGCGATCCCACCTCATCAGTCCTTTGAATTCATGTGCTGCAGTGTGAATAGACGTATTTAAAGCATAGACCAATCATTCTCCACTGTGTTGTAAAGGAGAGAAGGGGCAGATGATGTCTTGAAATGTCACAGCTAGAGTGGCCACAGTTAGTTTTCAGAGCTTTAAATCTTGCTGAAAGGCATGGACTGATTCTCATAGGCTTTTTAAAAACTCCTGATGGGATGATTGAGACATAAGGGGGTCTTTTCAGGCTGAATTTTTATTATTATTGAAACTACCACTTATTTCTTTCAATGAAAACTAGAGAAAAAGGTATTACATGGTGTAACTTAAAGATGTTTCTATTAAAATTAAAAATTAATTTAATTAAAGCTGAAAAAACGAAAAGCTGTCTTAAATGCTTGTTCCTGCTTTTCTGTTTTTGTGGCATTAAAGTCACCTTTCCTAAAATCCTTTTGCCTTTGTCTGTTTGAAAGACTTGTCAAAGGGAAGGAAATTTGTCTCCAAAGGAGAATTGCTGTCCTTGGTGTGGAATAAACAAAAAGTAGTGAGTTGAAGTTAAACACAAGGACAGTGCTAAGGAACTACAGCAGATTGTTTCTGAAGGGTTTTGAAATCTCATTGCTTTGAGCTTTTTGAGGACAGATTAAATAAAGTCTAGCCTGTGGAATAGTTTAAGCACCGGAGTGGCTGATCCCCAGCCTTTCTCCTGTTAGAACAGTAGGACCTGAATTCCTTTGAAATGTTTGAGAATCTGTATTCAGATTTCGGTTAGAGCTCACTTAGCTTTTACTTTGTAATATCTGACTTCTTAAATGCAAATGTCCTCGGTGTATTTTCCCCTGTGTGTGGCTTCTGCATGAATTCACTCATGCCTTTGTGCAAGAGTGGTCCCAGAATGGCTTTGCTGTGGAGATGAGAACTCTTCCTTTGATTTTTCTTCCATTTGATATGGGGAAAGCAAATGAAAAAATTTAGCTTATCCACTTACTATTGCTGAATTATTCCCTAAAGTGCTGCTTTCTGTACTTAATTGGGTTTTATGACAGTTTTTTTGTAAGTCAGTATGCTATGAACTTTCTTTTAACTTTTATTTTCAGCTTGTATCACGAGTTTCTTGGTGTTGCTGTGTTCTTTCTGTTTTCTTCTGGTTTCTTACTGGTTTGTTGATATACCTGTAACCATTGTGGTCTTACGTGTTATCTTTTACACTATTTAATATGCTTTTCTTTTTTTTCTTAAAATTCCAAGGTGTGTACATCTCGATTCTGGTTTAATTATCGTCATGTGGCAAATACTCTTTCAGTGTACAGAAGTGTCAAGAGATCATTCCTGATAGGTGAGCATATCTTGGCAAATGCAATCCCTTGCAAATGTGCTATTAAAATTCTCCTGTTGTCTGAAGCAGATTAAAAATACATTTCTCTTCCCAGTTGAACTGGATAAAGTCACAGAATCACAGAATATGAGGAGTTGGAAGGGACCTCGAAAGCTCATCCAGTCCAACCCCTGCCAGAGCAGCATCACCTAGACCAGGTCACGCAATATTATTCATTAGGAATAGGCAATATTATTCAAAAGGAAAAGTGACAAGTTAGATCATAAAACTTGCAGTTGGAATTGACTAATTAGGTTAAAAACATGAGGAGCTATCTGGGCACTAAAATGTACCACTTAGTAAACTGGTGAAAGCATAATGTGAAAATTGATAAATGCATTCAGCAGTAATAGTGCTGCTCTGAGGTTTGGCTTTTGCTGTACTTTAATTTCCTTTCAGTGTAAAGATGTTAGCAACCGTAAGTGCACTAAGTAAGACTTCCACATCTGCACGTACACTGAGAGTCTCTAAACTAAAGGCCTTGAACAAAGCAACTCCTACACATTGAAATTAGCCTTGAAAAATGTCTTTTGCATGGTGCTTTTAGAGAAACCAGAAGCTTTGTGCATCAAATGTGCCTCTCTAGTGATAGCACAGTGGATAAAATGGTATCTCTTCTTTGACAGCAGGATTTGGAAGGTGAACAAAGTGTTCTGGAGTGTCTTTTAGTTGTGTTTCTACTGGAGGTTCTAGGGGTATTGGCACAGTTATGTCCAGCTGTTTTAGAATGCAGTTACTTAACTGCAGTTACTTACCAGAGCTCTGGAAGGGAATTTTAGGCACCAACATCTACTGAACAACAGGCTGTATGTATCCATAGTCTCCTCTGGAAATCCTGGTGGTCCTGGTTTTTCGTGTTAGTTTAGAAGACTGGTAGTTTCTCAGTCATGGCTGCCTAAAGGACAAGGGGATTGAGTGCTCCCTCAGTCAGTTTGC
>NW_010173242.1:362-2424 GCF_000695765.1 Mesitornis unicolor | reverse complement strand
TCTCTCCCGGGGTTTTGGGAGACGTCGATGTGATCGGTTCTTCCTTCCCCAGGTAGCTTAACGCAAGTTTCTAGCCCGAGGGGACGGCAGCCGGGTGGCCTGTGCTTAGGCTGAGAAAGTGTGGGGACTCGCTGCGTGGATTAGTGGAAAGGGACGTGCAGGTGGGGAGCACCCGCTCGCCTTTGTCAGAGCTGAAGAAAGAGAGGGGAAAACTGGAAGATCACGTAAAAAACCTGAGAGGCTGGAGACATAGAGAGCACCTTGTATTAATGTGCAAAAGAAGGGGAAATAAAAGAAGGCTGGAACTAAGTGAGAAGATGGAAATTAGGATGGATGGATAGACCGAGACACAGACATTGATTTTTTTACTAATATTAGAGAAAAAAAAAGTCTGAATAAAAGAAGGGGATGTTTAGTTTGCAGATGAAAGGACGATGGATGGATAAATGAACAGAATAGATGTAAAATTTTAATGGGAAGAATGGAAAATATGAGAAGACTGAAACAGAAAATGAGGGGGAAAAAAACACTTCCAGCGTTTATGAAGAGAAGAAGGGAGCGAGGAGGGGAAAGGAAAGGAAAGAGGAAAGGAAAGGAAAAGGAAAGAAAAGAGAAGAGAAAAGAAAAGAAAAAGAAAATATGTTTTTAAGAGCCGTCAAACAGTTGGTAGACATCAGAATTAGAACAGAAATGCAGAAACGTTTATGGCAGCCCACGCCGAGGCGATTTCCCCATTGGCATTTTATGAAGCTCCTAAATCTCAGCTTAATGCTGTTTTGAGCTGTAAGAATTATTTCCACCCGCACTTTTCTTTTTAGGTTCTCTCCCGGTTTCCATCGCAGGTCCCTCGAAGCAGGGGAAGGTGGCGTACCCCGGCGCTCCACACGCCGCCCCCACAGCCAGGGCCTCCCGCCGGGGTGTCCCGGGAGGGACGACACGGAGCTCCCGGCCCTTCCGCCCCGGCAGCCCGAGTGGGCCGGCGGGCAGAAGCAACAGTTCCCCGGCACGTCGAGACGGGAGAGGGACCTGCTCTCCCCCCCAGGGCACGGCTTTCCTGGGGGTGGGGAGGAGGAAAGGCAGCCCCGCGGCGAGGCGGCGGCACGGCCGGGCTGCCCAGCTCCGAAGCTCTTGCGGGGCGGCGGGGCGAGTCTGGGGGAGAAACCAAAAAAAGACCTCAGCACGCGGAGAAGTGAGGAAACGGAGTGGCTCTGCCTCCCCAGGCAGCCTGTCCTTACGTGCCGCCTGTATGTCGGTGGAAAACTCCAGACCTCGGTGGAAAACTCCAATACCCCAGGCATTAATAACGATAAGAGGAACAATAATGACAACAATGATAATGCGTTTCCGTATATTAAAACCTAGGAAACTAACGTCCTCCCACATCCGCTGCCTCCTCGCTTCTCAGCACTCTGGGACGCAGTTTTCAGTGTTTAGGTGGCTGGTGTAGGTTTGAGAGAGGAACATTCACAGGAAGGGTAAAAGCCGCGGGAGATGTAACTCGTGTGCCTTTCACCTTATCCCGGGAACACAGCCATTGTCCTTGTGACAAGAATCTCTGTTATGGTCTGGGAGCTACAGAGAAAAGGGAAGTTTGCAGGTCTGTCTCCTGACTCCGCTGCTCCTAACTCAGCTCCCCTCCAGCTTGCCCTCTCGCCCCCGACAGCCCCCGGGCCTGAACCAGTTGATATAAAAGTGTGTGCGAGGGGGATAAAAGTTCCAGTCTCTCATGAGGGGAGAAGGCTGCAGGGGCAGAAGCAAGTTAATTTCCAGCCGATTTCTCATTACTCTTCTTAACGCCTATAAGGGAGAGAAAATTAGGCACACAGCACACGTTTTGGCCACTTCATAAAAAATGCAGATTTGAGAGATTATGTGAAATGTGCCCTCGAGTCAATGATTAAAGATAGCTGACTACATTTTTTTTTCCCTATTTGGCGTTGAGATGAGAAATGCCCCTGAGCTCCGTAGGTCCAGGAAGGGTCCTTTAATAACTGATAAATTGGCTCAAGAACTCTTCCCCCGCCCCCTCCCTACCCGCTCCGCCATCCCACGCTACCGGCGG
>NW_010173242.1:0-253 GCF_000695765.1 Mesitornis unicolor | reverse complement strand
GGGGCGCGGAGGGCTCCGGCCGCTCCTGCCTTGTCCCACTGGTGTCAGTAACTTTCCCTCCCCATCATCCCCTCAGGTTGTCAACTTTGCTTCCGAGCTGGCGGAGGAATGGAGGTTCTGGTTCAACACCACACTTGAAAATGCGCTTTTAAATTATCTGCACTTAAAAATGATGGTGGGAGGAGATGGCCAGCCTGGGAACGGGCGTATTCACCCTTCTTTTGGAAGAGGAGAAGCTGGCGGGGGATGGGGG
>NW_010173241.1:56306-97108 GCF_000695765.1 Mesitornis unicolor | reverse complement strand
TATGAGGAGAGCTGACAGCTGAATCCGCCTGTCCAAAGGCTAGTGCTACCACAGGCTGGTGCCCTTGCCACTGGACGAGTAGGTGCTCCCTACCATCTCCTGAGCATGGCTTTGAGTAATGACCCCAGTTCACAGTTAGCTGGCTTTTCTCTGTTACTCCTTTTTTTATGTATCTCTGTGGCAGTTTGCTGTAGGAATGGATTTTAAAAAGAACTAAAAGCCACGTCATTGTATCTTTACTGCTCTTAACCTGCAGTGCCGGCAGATGATAAGCAGACTGCCGTAGTACTGGCCGGTCCTGCAGAAAAGGCCTTGTTTGTGTGTCTTGCTGGTTGTGAAATTAAGGGAGGACTGTTCCTCTGGAAGCCTCCATGGCAGATTAGGCCTGAAATAGCAGTTTACTTCACTACATGGTTTTGGTTGACCATGTTAAGGGATTTGGGGTTTTTTGTTTTGGCTTGGTTTTGTTTGGTTGGTTGTTGTTTTTTTCAGTTTCTGAATGTTTCTCTCTAGAAAACGCTTTATGCTTAGGAAATGGGTCATTATTCAGGTATCAGTGCAGTGGTCAGGACACAGGGCAATGCCATGAAACCTGTCAGCAGTTGTGTTCGAATCCTGATGTAGGTGTGGAAAGCCTGTAAGAACACCACAGAGATATTTTCCACAGCATACAAACTCAAAGAGAATGTACCACCTGCTTTACTGCTGCTGGGTTACTTTGGAGCTCTGAGTACTTCTTACAAGCTCTCTTGCTTGTAATCCTCTGCTCTATAATAGTGGCCGGCTACATGAGTACATCTGTTTAATTCAGCACTCCTAAAATTTGTGGAGTTTGAGAGGGCTGTGGGACTCAGCTGGTTGAGAAGCTTCTCCTCACCCTTGGTGAGATGCTGAAAGGGTGATTGAGGTCAGCTGGAGCTCTTCTCTGCCTGGGCAGCTTTCTAGGAACTGCAAGAGACAAGTGCAGATTGCCTGTCCCTGTCCTCCTGCCAGAGCTGGGGTTTGGCAGTCTTCAGAGTATAGAGTACAATGTAATGCAGTGCACCTCAACCTGGCTTCTGGACGAATGTTTTATATGGTGTTTGGGGTGGAGTTGTTGGCAGGAAGACATTACCTCTAAATTACAGTGGAGGGTTTTGCCAGTTCTGAGGATGGAAGGTGATACAAGTGCCAGACTGTAGATAATGTCCACCTACTAATTAAGTACAGTAGCTACAGCTCGAGGCACTTCTGTTTCCCAGATGGCTCAATCAGTATGTTTCTGTTCTGTCTAATGCTCCCCGTTGCTGTAATATCTTTAGAGTTCACCATAAATATGAAAACTTTTTCCTTTCTCCTTCTTACTCCCACCATAACCTTCTGAAGTTGGGAGATAAGTTATCTGAGGTTACCCAAATTAAGCTGAGCACTGCTGAGTTCTGATGTGCTGAATTCTACCATCTAAGACCATTTTACTCCAAATACTTCTTGTTTATTAATAGCATTCTTGTCACTGTTTCAGTATGAAAGCTGGAGTTAGCTGACACCTGATATAATGACTAGGTTTCTTTGATACTTGCAGCATGACGGCCAGAGAAAATATGACTTTTGGAAGGACATGGTGGCTGCTATACAGCATAATTATAAAATATCAGCTTTTAAAGGTAAGTGGTTTAACTGAAAACTTGCTATAATAGCTGAAAATATTACATGTGCTTGCCAGAGCAAATACATTTGCAAATACACTGTAGGCCACTCAACACAGCTTTTACTTTTCAAGCTTACAAATAGTTGTATAGTAGGCACATGTTTACGTGGGAACAGAACATCTTTATCACAGCTATTTCTATTTAGCTGAAACTGTTTTGCTATCTTTAACAACACTTCTGATGTGCTACTTCACTGAATTTCAAAGAAAAATGGTTTCTTCCCATGATTGGTATAGTAATGTGGACATCCTTGAACTGTATTTTGATTCTATTCCTTATGTTCTTATAATCGTATATAAAATCAGAAATGTGTTGAGGGGGTAGTGGAATTAAAGTGCTAACTAATATGCAATAAGTTTCTTTAGTGTTCTAGCTTTGATTAGAATGCCTCATGTAGTATTGACACAACAGTGAGGTTATTGTTATTTTGTTATAAATGTACTAAAAATTGCGGAGGATTTTTTTTTAATAATAGCCTTCCTCTACCCAAATCCAACCTTATAATACTATTATATAAATTAGAAATGGAAAACATCTTGAATACTCTTCAGCTATAAGTTAGTTTCCTTCTTTCACAGAATTAACTTCTGAGTTTCTATTAGGCATATAAAGTAATAAGTCGATAATAAAGGTAACAGTCTTGTGTGTGCACACAGTTAATTGAAGTTATTTTTAACTGTTTGGTTTTTTGGTAAAAATATTATATGCAGGTGAGATCAGAATTCTGTATCATTTTGCTGACAGTATTTTCCAATATAAATACCTCTGTTAATGCAACATTTGTTAGACACAGGCACAGTTTGGACCTTCTTAAAACTTACCTTTTATTCACCAGAGCTGCGCTACTTGCTGTATTCCTTTTGAATGTAGTTGGCAAAATTGTCTCAGAGAGGTTCCAAACAAAAATTGAAGTTGGTATCAAGATGGATATTGTGAAAGACAGCAAGATATTCCTAAAATGTTTTGTTTGCTCTGGTTACTATGTTTTCATTGGAGCTTAGACTGTGATGGGTAGTTAAGAATGCCTCTAGGAACTCATTCATACATGATATAAATGTGTCCTTTGTTTTCTGCTGATGTTAAACCAATCCTAATCTATTGTAACTATTTTTTTAGCGTTTTTGTTAATTCTTTTTTCAAATCAGGAAAGCTTTGTTTTATAAGGTGTGGATCATGCAGCATTTGTTAAAAAGAACAATTAAAAGTGTTCTTTGGAAATTATTTAGTTAAAACAAAAGCTTTAAAGGTTGATCTTTGAACTCATATCAATAATTGCTCAGTTTTATTTACATATGAGTGTCTGCTTGTGTGTACATGTGTACATTTATGCATATACCTATGTACCAGGTATCTGCTTGTGTACGTAAGCATGGAATCTGCATACAAACAGATGTGTGATATGACTTAGTCCTTTCTAACTCCTGTCAGAATTGGTACTTAATTTGATACTCCTCATTCTCTTATAAAAGTCGTGAGACACTTGCACAACAGTGTTGAAAATACAAGAAAGCATACTAACTGATAGGCATGAGTTATTTTAGATAAAGCTCTGTAAAATCAGAAGTGAAACAACACAGATTGTGTACACTACCCAATATTTCAATAGGGGAAAGTGCCACACTGGCATGCATCGCTTTGAAAGGCTTCTCATAGTGGTCTTATTGTCCTTTTAATAACATGGTTCAGTAGATAAAGCACTGAACAGGGAGTCAGAAGAACCAGGGGTAATTTCTTCCTGCATCGCTTACCTATGATATTCCCATGGAATACCTCTTTTTGCTTGAGGTCACTCTGTGAAATGAGAATAACAAGTACTAATTTTCTGTCTCAAGGTTGTGCCAAAGAGGTTGATTTTTTTTCCCCCTCACCTGCAAGCTTAACTTTCTGAGAAAACACCTAAACCTGGCTCCAGCCCAACATCTATGTACCAGGAAGCCCCACCATCTTTCTTAGCCCAGAGCCTACCCTGCAAACCACAACCTCTTGACTTAATTGCATGTTCTTGATGCCTTGTAGAGGCTTTAACCCTTCAGAGAAAAGCAGTGCTCATTAGTTAGTGCTCAACAGTTACTCAAGGTAAAATTTCAAAAGCAAACTTATTAAGTGGTCAGTTGAGGAGACGCAAAGTTCCCAAGTCAAAATGCTGTCTTAGTAGTGCTATTGTCAGTGATGGAGCAGAACGACTGACCATTTCATTTTCTGAAATCTGTAAGTGTTTGCAAGGCTCTTTGGTTTGTTGTCGATATGCCCTTGTTTCTCTGTGTCCTTTTCCTTTTTTCACATGACTTCTTTGATCATAATCAGGTGTCTGGTAGATTTTGCTTTTCATTGTCTTAGCTATGGTAATTGCCTTACATAATTGCCCTATGATATTTTTTTTGGATGGCTCTTTCAGATAGGCATGATTGTCCTGACTCACCTTCATAAAGGGTATTAACCCACTCTTCTACTGTGAAGTGAAGAACTGAGGCTTGCAGAGGGAAAATAAGGGGGTTCCAAAGTAGTCTTGTGTTATTTAGATCTTCCTTAGAAGAATAATTTAAAAAAATTGGGGGAGTTTATGACACAGTACTATCAGGAAAGCATGGTATTGGATAGCAATAAATGCAGATATTCATATTTTCTAAATGGTCCTTTCTTACCTAACAATACCTACAACAGTGTCCTCTGCTACTGATATCCAAGTTGAGCATTAAACTACTTGAGAATCCTTTTTGTAAATCTTGAACTTATTACTGGAATATTTTGCAGCTTTAAGGTGATTAACATTACTTTGTATGTGTTTCATTTATTCTGTGTTATATAGACATTAGTAGAGAGCAATTTTAAAGGAAACATCTTGTGGCAATGTATTTTACACTGTATAAATATGTGGACAGAGGTACCACAACATGTTATGGAAACTAAGTTTGATCTTCGGAGGAGTAATGAGGGCTTGAAGTACTGTGTAGTCATTTCTGTATGAAAAATTTCAGATTTGGAAATTATTTTTTTTTAATAGAAAAATGAATAGTTTCTGTAGGAGGAAGTTGCCTATATAACTTCTTAAAGCAGAATTTTGTAAAATTTATTCTCTTAAAGGCCTTTTTCTCTCTCTTGCATGATTGTCTTTCCTGTAATTTCCCTGACATGTCTGAAAACCATAGCATCTGTGGTTGTATAGTGAAAATTACGTATTTGTAATATTTTCAATCTGTTCATAAGATTGTATTTCATTTAGAAAGTAAAAAGATCATGGCTAATATGGCAGCAGAGACTTCAGAAATTGCCCATAAAAAAACTTGATGGGATCTGCTCTCAGGTTTCAAGGATGCATCCAAGAAACTTGTCACTGACTATCTTTTACAAAAAGAAAAATTATCATAGAAAGAGTGCTAGACTCAAGCCTGTCTTTTAGTAACTCGTATTTTGTCTTTTTTTAATGTGATTGGTCAGTATCCTGAAGTGGCATGCTGGTGTGTGGAAAGTGTTACTTTGGGGAGAAAAACTTTGGATCTTTCTAAACTACTTCATCCTCTCCCCAAAAAGCAACACACACACACACACACACACACACACACACACACACACACACACACACAAGCTTGTGATATGTGTTGTATCCTTTATATGCAACTTCAAATACAACAAACCAAAAACAAAGATGCTTTTCTGGCCAAAAAGAATCCTCCAGACATTCTGCACAACATTAGAAATTTCTAATGCTGATGTAGTCCACTGATGAGAGATCATTATTTGTCTTAATTGTGAAAATGGCAACAAAGATAGAAGCAAACAAATTTGTTACACAGCTAAACAGAGACAGGTTTTTTTCTGAATGCTTCGTGTGGTTGACCACTTAAGAAGTACTGAAATTCGTCTTGGAAATCTTTTTGAAGCCTTTGGAAGTGAGCTTTATACTATTACGGGTTTTTATGTTTTCATGTTTATCTCATACTAGATTTTCTTTCCTTTAATGCCCCTGATTCAGAAAAGATGTGATTTCTGTAAGAGCTTTATTTTTAGGCAGGTTGCTGATCTTCATGTGGAGAAAATATTAAAAAACAGATTATAAAATCTTACAGACCTTCTCAAGGTTCCCTCTAAATTGAGACTCTAAAGCTAAAATCAAAGTACAAGTTGTGCTTGTGTCGTGATTTGGTGTGTAATCTCCAGTTTTTCAGTGTTGCTTTCTTAATGGCTTAATCTGAACAATTGTGAAAAGCCTTCAAAAATATGACCCGGAGGTACTAACCTGTAGTTATTTGAAGTCCTATGTGCTCATTTGAGGAATGAAGACATGTAAGGTCAAAACCCGATTTAAAGTGGATGAACGATAAGGATTGGTGGTCCCTGCTTTTAAGGATACTGTCTATGCCCAGTTTCTTGTGCAGAGACTAGTTAATTGGCGTGACAGGATGGTAATGTACTGTTGAGCATCAAGCATCTCCAACAGTTTTAAACATGTGCTTTGACATACATTTCAGATGTGAAGCAGTTAACCAGAAACTTTACAACTACTGAGCAGTATTTTCCAGCTCCAGTACTCAGTCTCTCTATTTGTTTCTGTAACAAAAGTGCCAGACTGGTTGAATGTACTGGCAGCAGCACATGCTATGTTCAAATACTGGAAAGTGCAGTTGAACTAATGCAAGTGACTGCATAGGAAAACAGTTTTAGTGCAAAAAAGAGATAATTCTTAGAAGATCTGTAATTAATATTTGGCCTAAACTAGGAAGGTAGGAAAGTTAGGGAGAGACAGTTCAGACTCCAGTGACTTGAGTTTTATTTTGGCTTGAAGAAAACTGTTGCAGGATTGCTACTTATAAAACTGTGGTACTGTCCACTGTATTATATCCATACAAAAATTTGTGTGTGATATTTACAATAGTAGTACCAGTTTGCTTGCCTCAGTCTGCTTGGCTGCTAAAATAAACAGATCTCATGTTACACTCTAGTTAAGTACTCATTATTTTACCAAAGTATAGCCTAAGCCACAGGCTTCCTTATCCAGCAACACTTAAAGGGTGAAAAAAACACTTCTGCAAAGTTACTTTTTGGTAGTTCTTTACAGTTTCCAAAACATTACGTAGTTTTGCTAATAGTGGATCAACCTAAAGGCGTCCTCAATTTTCTTATTAGTCAATTTTTCATTAGGTAGGAAACAGCTGATTTCAAATGTACACAATATAGCAAGCCTCAGGTTCTGCTTTTATGAAGAAACGGTGATATTACAAAACTTTTAAACACGGGCCTACATACTTATAGTTCAAGTGATTAAAAACTTGTTCAAGAAAAGCTAAAAGTAATAGTTTAAGAGTTGATAAGGTTTTAATGTAATTATACTTTTAAAGCACGTGAATGTTAACCTTCACTGGAATAAATGTGTGATAAAACTGCTATGGTTTGATATTTTATGAACACTACTTTTACTAAGCTGTCTTACTTTATACCATTAACTTCATACTGCCGTAACAGATTAATGTAATGTCTAACGTTTGTGAGACATGAGTGTATGTAGGTATGGTAAATAGGATTATGTTTACTGACTAATAATGTCATCATCTGATACATCTACCATTCAAGTAAAATATAGTTCCAAAAGTGGTGTGTTTTAAAGGCATGAACTCTTCAGGGAAAAACAGTGCAAAGATTGTCTCCAGTTTTGGGGTGGTAAAGCTGTTTTGATTTTGTGTACATCGTGTTTGTGGCAATGTGCTCTTAACTTCTGGATTTCATGATAGTTGTTTGACTGTACTCAGAACATTGTAGTTTTACAGAATTTTAGAAGCTTAAAGAACTAGTTTGGTGCTGCAGATTACAAAATGTGCATCAAGCAATGCTGAGTGGATTTCTAGGCTTCAAATCTGGTTGCTTTTTCATATTGTGAAAGTCTTAGATCTTCAGCAGCAGGTAATAAATTATAAATCTACCTTTCTCCAAGGTAGTTATTCATTAATAGGAAAAGTGGAACTAAATTAAAACTGTGGCGTGATATGTGCTGTGTTAGAGTTGTGTTTTCTTTACTCCTGTAAAAAAAGCTTAAAGATGAAGCTGTCAGACAGCAGACTAATGTTTCTGAAGCATATTGTCCAGCTGTTGTGATGACTGTGCTGTATCTGTTACAGTTTACTTTGAATAATATCTTCAGTTAATTCAAGTATAGTGAAATACGATCTGGAGTCCTGGAATGGCTACTTTATATGATAATGAGAAGTGTTAGCTAGAGATTCAGATTTATTTTTTCTTAAGAATTTTTTTAAAAACTTTTTTGTAAGAAATATTAAAAAAAGAGAGAGACTGGTACATTATATTAATTCATAAAATTTTAATGTTGCATTCAGTTGAACAATTGATCACTTTAAACAAATTTCTTATGACAATTCTCTAAAAACATACAATATTATTCTACTAGGTTTGAACCAATCTCTTCCACCTTCTCACTCCCTCTTTCATTTTTATTGCAAAATTTAAGTTGCATGACCTGCTAATGGCGAGACAGGTCAGTGCCCCATTGAAATGGTCTGAGGGAGTGAGTGTCAGGACAGTGTGAGGGGGATGTTTTTACATATGAGCAAATAGAAAACCTGAGAAAGAAGAGTGAACATACTCAGAGGAATAGAGACCATTGGATTCTGAATTGGGTAGCTGGAGCCATACTTGATCGTTCTCCATGAGATCGATGACAGCACTGCCAGAAGCCTGGTCAAGGTATCCTTTCTTGTACTCATCGTATGTGTACATGATTGGGGAACCATTTTTGTAGAGTGCAACCCAAACGTTTGTTCCTTTTGCATGTACATGGTAGGAGAAATAGTACAGTCCAGGGATCCTGCAGGTGAAGATCCCTGTTCTGGGGTCATAGTGTTGCTGCCTATTGTACAAGATTTTATCGAATTTGATGGGGACTGTTGCCCCAGGGTAGGCTTTTGAGAGGATAACACTGAAAGCAGACACTGGCATCCCTGTAAGAGCTTGGTTCACTCCTCCTTTCACAAACGACATTCCTGATAGCTCCCGAGATTCTCCTGCTTTAACATAGCTTTCAGGCATCTGTGGGATTACGGCTTGGCCAGGGGGACCAGGAGGACCTGGAGGGCCTGGCAAGCCAGGCTCTCCAGTGCTGCCTTTAGGCCCGGGGGGTCCAGGTGGTCCCATGGGTCCGCTTAAGCCTTTTGTAGCAATACCTGCTGGGCCTGGCAGTCCTGGTGCTCCTGGCTCACCTTTCGCACCTGGGGCTCCTGGCAGGCCAGGGGGGCCAATGGGACCTCTGATCCCAGGTATTCCTGAAGGCCCTCTAGGGCCCGGCTCACCATTGATCCCTGGCACTCCCTTAGCTCCTTGTGGACCCATTGGACCAGGCAAGCCAGGTAGCCCAGCATGGCCAGTGTCGCCTTTTGGACCTGGGAAACCTGGCTGTCCCTTAGGACCGGCAAGACCCTGCTCACCTGGGTATCCTGGTTTTCCCTCTAATCCTGGTTGACCTCGTTCACCCTTGGCTCCTGGGAATCCTGGGGGTCCTGCAGGGCCCATGTCACCTTTGGGTCCAGGTAGGCCGTTCTCACCAGGCAAGCCTTTGAGTCCTGGAGGGCCCATATTCCCTGGTGGCCCAGCAGGCCCTGGTTCTCCTGGCACACCAGCTGGGCCTTGGTCTCCTTTAGGTCCTGGGAGGCCAGGAGAACCTTCAGGCCCTCTGTGACCCTTCATCCCTGGCAATCCTGGCTTTCCAAATCCTGGAAGACCTGGGGATCCAGGCAAGCCAGCGGGTCCAGGGTGTCCTTTGGGTCCAGGGATACCTGCTGCTCCTGGTGGTCCCATTGGCCCAGGTTTGCCAATACCAGCTTCTCCAGGTTCTCCAGGGGGACCCTGAGGACCTGGGATACCAGCTGCTCCAGGTGCACCTGGTAAACCTCTGTCACCTTTCATACCTGGCTGACCTGGAAGACCATTTTCACCAGGCTTTCCTATTCCAGCAGGGCCAGGAAGGCCCCGGGGTCCCTGTGGGCCTGGAAGACCCCTGTTACCTGGGCGGCCTGGAATGCCAAATCCATTTTCTCCCTTTTGCCCATTTATACCAGGGATACCTGGCTCTCCTTTTTCGCCGGGGAGGCCCCTCGGCCCTTGAGCTCCTGGAGGTCCTTGTGGTCCTGGCTTGCCAGGAGCAGACAGTCCTGCGGGGCCGGGAGTGCCAGGAGGTCCTTGTGGCCCTCTTGCGCCTGGAAGCCCAACAGGTCCGGCTTCTCCTTTCTCACCGTTCGGTCCTCTGTCTCCTGGCTTTCCTGGTAGACCTGGCATGCCTGGCTTTCCAACTGCAGAGAATCCAGGTGGTCCTGGGGGACCAGGGGGGCCTTGGGGACCAGGACTTCCAAACCCTGGCTTTCCTGCAGGACCTGGTTGTCCTCTTGGTCCAGTGGGGCCTGGGGGACCAGGGGGTCCTTGTTCACCCCTTATCTGCACACCTGGGAGAGAGAGGAAACCAGGTCAACCAGGGCAGCTATAATGTAATATATAATAATAATGTATATATTTGCAAACTTGTAGCACTGTGGTAAATTGTGTGAAGGGTTAACTTAACCTGAACCTCATTGAAGTCAAGTTTCTAATACTGTGTTTGGTCACTGAGAACCTGACTTTCAGAGCAAAAGTGTCTCAGAGCTCTTATGTGAATAAGTAATAAGTGCAAATGTGTTGGAGTTGTGCTGTGAGCTACATGGCCTCTAGAAATGTTTTTGGCTTCAATACCTTGAGGGTCATCAGAGAGTTTAAAAGATGTTGTGCAGGTAGATGCAAACTATTAAGGAAAAAAACCCAAAAGGTAACTCATTTAGCAAGTCAGCAGACTTGCATCTTGATGAATGAAACCAGCAAAAGCTTCCTGTGCAGGTGTAACAACTTTTCTGAAACTACTTGGTTCTACATTTTAATAGTGAGCTTTTTGGCCTTTTCTCTCCCATTTCCAAAAGTGGGCCATAGATCTGTTGGGTTTTTTTGGTAAACATATGAATGTTACATTTTCAAATAAGTCTTAGAGTTGTGTTTGTCATAGAAATTTCACACAGTGGCAAGGTCACAACTGATAATTCATCTTACTGCAGTCAGAATTCTGGCATTGTTTTGTTTGTTTTGTTTTGTTTTAAATTATTTCATTTTCTTAGTTATTAAAACAGCAGATGGAGCCACTTAACCAAATGTCACAGACAAATAAACAAACAAGCTCACTATTTCATTTTCTGTGCACTTTGAGAGAGCGTGCAACTTCAGATTGGAATTAGGCTACTGATTTGTAGGACATTAGATACGATTAACATGGATATTGTGAGACCACTTCAATAGTTTGCAGCAACTGGCAGTGTTATAGAACAGGCTACCATACCTATGATAAATGTTAATTTAAGAAGTATTTTAAAAAGAAAAGGGCCTGGATTCTGCTTTTTATAATAGCAACATATTCTGTTTGATGCTTATTTGGAAAAGGTTGATAATTGATCAAAACTTAGATCAGGTGAAATTTGCAAAGAGAGCAGTGTGTGTGTATATGTGTGTTATGAAAGTGCATGCAATTACTGTTCTGCTGTCTTTTAGATAATAAATTGCTTTTCCCAATCTGTGGCTAGTCTTGATGAACCAAAACTGAGATGGAGGAAGAAAACTAGTCTTCTACATACTGTATTTTAAAAAATGATAGAGATGTGTATATGAGACATATTTGATTCTGGTTTCGTATTGGATCTGCAAGATTACCTTCTTCCTATACTACCAAGGAAATTGTTCTTATCTGCCAATTGTAAAGAGTGCATTTTCTTTTTTGCTGATGCATAAAATCAGCACAGATGAATATCACCTTATTTTTGCATACCTTCCTATCTCATCCTTCTTAAGGCAATAAAGAGGAAGATAGTTGTTAAAATCCTATACATAGAAAGAAAGCAATGCCTGTGATTTATTGACAACCTGAAAATGCAGACATATCCTTCTCTGCTGCGAAGGCGTCTGGAATCTGTGAGTACCAGTGACAAGTCTGGTGCAGTCTTTGATATCATACTGATATTGTTGGATTTCTTACTACTGAACTCCCAAATTCACTAGGGTGCAATTGCAAGTTGGTTTTCTTGTTATATAGGAGACATAAGATACAGGAAATTTTAAGGATTACATCATATGAAAAAATAATTTTGAAAAGGCTTAAGCATGTCAGAATTAACACATACCCTGTAGTAGAAGTGGCATGTAAATCTTCTTTACACATTACACATTTTCACTTCACCACAGGTAAGAGCTGCCAGCAGAGAAAACAGCTTACTCGACTGGAGGGCTCAGAATTTATTCCATAGGTGCTATGTGTGGATAGAACTTCAAAAACTATCTGTTCACATCAGAGAACACAGGCAGGTCAGATCAAAGCCTCAGTACAAAACAGGTTCCTGAGCTAGTGCTGTTTCAGTTGTAAACCATTAGGGGAAAAATATGAACAGGTTTTTACATCAACTGCATTGAATCCAAAACCAAGTATTTATGTGGGTACTTTAGCAGAAGACAACAGTGACAACAGCCAGGGCTGCTTCTTCATAACCATAACTCGAGCTATGTGCAGGGCTACCAAATGTATTTTGTTCATTAGTACTCAGAGCAAGTTTAATTTCTGCCGGGGGGCGACATTCATGTTATTCAGCTGTGTTTAAGTAACATGCAGTTATTGCACTTGATCTATTTTTTTTTTTCCGGTGGCAAATTGCATCAGACTTTAGCTTCAAAATGCTTCTCTTACTTTTTATGATGTTTTTGATGCATCGTCATATCAGTTCACAAAGTGCAGTTGCTGCCTTTTTGCCTAAGATGCTGAAGGCTTTGCCAGTGTTCATGTTATAGATGTTTTCTGTGAGAAGCTATATTGTTTCAAAGTTGTACTGCTTTTAGATTTAAATGTCTGGTAATTGTGTTGTCTAGAGACAATGGTAAGTCCTCTGAGGAAAGGACAGCTGAATGCATTAATGAAGTAGGATTTTTACCAGGAAAATCAAAGTAGTGCTTGGCTACTCTTTTGTATGTGTTGGCACATGTCTTGATGCAAAATTGGTTTATGCTCTCTGAGTAGAGTCAGACCCTACTTATGTATTGAACTAAGTATGAAGACTTTACCATAATGTGCAATAATGGCTTATTTAACCATTACTGAACAGTCAGACTTAAGTCAGTGATTATTTTCAACTAGCACTTTTCAAAGATTTCAAGCCAAAGAGCTACTGGTTTAAAAGTTATGTCAAGGTGTATTTAAAAAATGGTAATACTAAACACATACAGTAAAGAAAAGTATATTCTGACTGGAGAACTGTCAAGAACAAGATTTTTAAAACGGTTAAAACAATTTTACCAAATTAAATTAAAGTTTTAATAGGGTGTAATTGCCAACAGAAATTGTATGACCTATTACATGTTGTCCTTAATCACCAGTTTGAGTCCATACTGAAATTGTAATTCCAGGCTGCTTTTTGCCAAGGCTGGGGGGCAGAGAGGGGGAAAAGTTAATTTGTTGGTAACTACATCTCCAGAAGCCAATGTTTGGTGGCCAAATGGGAAAAGTAAGCTATCATAAAAAGCTTGCCATATGCTCCTTGAGCTACTTGCATATGGAAGAACTCATTAGACAGTACAGTTAAATGAATTTGGTTCTGTTGTCTCCTGTTTTATTCTTCCATGGTCATCTCAGCCTAGAAAGGGTGATCTCTAACAGTCCACCCTCTTTAGACTCTTCTAAAAATGCTCTATAGGGTGCTTGTTTTCCAGACTGCAGAATAGCAGAGGTTTTCCAGTCCTCTATTTTGATGCTTTTTCCCCATAGGAAGATTTGTCAAGCAGTTTTGAGTGAGTGTTTCCGAGTGTTTTCTTTAGAGGGGAAAAATAGGAGGAGGAGAAGAGAAGTAAGTGAAGTATGGTAGAGGATAGCCAAGTAAATATTATACTTCACTTTAGTATAATATAAATATGTAAATGATTCTGAATAAACTCATGGAAATACACTATGAAAAGTTAATGAGGGGAGAGGGAGGAAATGCAACTGTAATACAGTGGGGATTCCAGTTAGTAAGTCCTCAGAGTAGCTGTTTATGTGCAAGTACCTAAATCCAATCCGAGAGTGCTAGTAGGATTCTAGAAAGTCCTTGTGCTGAAGGCAAGGGATGAAACTGTGACAGTATTTTGGTACAGCCCAGAAGGGCAGTTTGGAGGGTAAGTTTCCCAGCCATGCTGCTTTCACTTGGTTCTTACTGCAGAGCATTCTTGGACCTTGTGGGCTTGAGCTGGTTAGGGAGAGACCAGGGCCACACCTTTGGACTTGATGTGTGCTACTCATGGGCATCCAGTCCATAGGATCAGAGTTAGAGCTATTCTGAGACAAAACCTCCTAAATGATGGTAATGTGGATGCTGTGTCCTGAGCAGCAACTATTCGGCTCTACAGATCTACTTCTCTTGTGCTAGTCTATTTTCTAATGCAGGTATAACCAAAAATGTCCTTTTTCTGGTGAAGAGAAGCTTATTTGCAAATCCTATTTTCCGAATCCCTCATTCAGTTTCCTAATTTCTGTCCAAGTATGGTTATTACAATTAAAAGTGGATGGGATTTAGCAAAAGTGAAAGCTATTATGAATAGCCTGTTGCCGTTTGAAGTAAAATAATGTTCTCGGAGGGGAATCTTCCTTTACAAGGAAGATTCATTTCTCGTAATTTTAGTGATGATAATTTTGTTTAGAGACTACTGATCATCCTTTGGGGGTCAATTCATCAAATAAAACCAGCACCTAGGAAGTCAGAAGTTTTGATTTCAAGATTTTTTTAAAAAAGCTTTGGCCTAAGCATGGCAAAATAATACAGAACTCATAGTTTCAGATACTAAGTATAGCCACCCCTTTGACTTGTAAGGACAGAGAGGATGTTCAGAAGTAAGATAACCTGTTTGTCAACACTGAATACCAATAGTATAAACAAAGAGCTTTTGTTCATATATTGACTCACTAGGAATGATTGTGTTAGTTTATTATCAAAAAATAATAAACTTACCTTGACTCTTTACATTGAATGGCAGAAAATGTGGCCCTTTGATGCTGGATTGTTTCTGGTATCGCTCAGAAAAATATCCATCACTACCATGGACAATGTTCAGACAAAACAGCAGCAGTAAGGATATTTGTAAATGCATGTTTCCAAATCCGTTCTGTGTTAGAAAGGGGAGAAAAAGTTTGTTATAAGGAAAAGCTGTTCAGTTCTGTTTCTTGTGCATGAATAAATGAGTTTTATTAAAGCGCTGGTATTAAAAGTAACATTATTTTGTGCTCACTTCCTCCTGCTTTCAGTAGTTCTGAAAAATCCTCTAAGAAAAAGGGAATCATTATTGCTATCACTTTGAATGAGAGAGCTCTTGTATGTATAGCTTAGAGGCAAGTGTCTTGCCCTAAGGAAGAGGATAATTTTAACTGGATGCCAGCCTATTTAGAACACTGTCTTCAGAAACACTGATTATTTTCCTGTTTACCTCCAAAAGTAGGTTCATGAGTTGCATATTACAGAAGTCCTGAAATGAAGAAAGGTTTCCAGTAGAAATATGCAGATACTCTACTATATCCTTATTGCCTCTGTCTAATGCTATAGCAGATGAAGCATGAAGTCCTGGCTCCTTCAGCACCAGTGGTAAAAATCTCACATTGCCTTGCTTGAAACCAGGCTTTTCTCTGTAGCTTTTCAGATAGCCCCAGTGGCAGTAAGGATGCTATCACTGGCCCTTAAATATCAACCCCTTTCCCTCCCCAGCCAGAAAACATGTGTACTGTAGAAGTTACCTTCAAAACCAGATAGAATGAAATGAAATCATAACATACCAAAATGTTGTGGAGCTCCAATGCAGAGTAGTAGAGCAGTGAATCCTCCTCTCTTGAGGAGTTGCTCTGCCACTGGTGAGTGAGCAGAAGCTGATGATTTCAAGTGTCACCCTTGAGTATTTATATGATTTTCTCCCTAGTTGGGTGACTGCTGGGCATAAGCTCCTCCCAGAAATCAGTAAGCAGTAATTATCTGTGTGTATATGTGTATTTTTTAGGGGTGGGGGAACCTATTTTGAGCAGTCTTCCTAGGTCCTGTTAAGTGGGTCTTTTGTTTTTTTTCTTCTTCTTCTTTTGGAATTCCTATTGTTGATGAAATTGTATTGCTCCCAGTTAGTATTCTCCAAAATTTTACAATCCCTGTTTTTAGAACTGAGAAAGATAACATTGGAAAAGTCATGAACTTGTAAGTAAGGTTGGTAATTCTTAAGTGCTTCAGCTGGATTTCTCTGTAAATGTTTTAAGGAAATAACTATACATTTTGAAATTTGCTGAGCTGTTACTTTCAGAGGTAACCCCACTAGAGTCTATAGAGACTACTTATGTGAGTAATTGTTCATTGGGATACTACTGGAGAACGTACAGTCAATTAAGATGTTAATAAGGGAGTTTTGTGAGAACCTGAAGATTACTTCTAAGCAGTTGGTTTTTTAGGAGATTGTTATCTTCACATAACATTTGTAGACTTGTGTTTTGATGCTGGAGGTACAGTGTATATGGTGTATTCTGCAAGTAATGTTTCTATATTATGAATTTTTGAAATGCAAGCTTAACTTACACAATGAAAACTTAATTGTGTCTAGTTGTAACAAGTGTATTAAAATCCATACTGCTTAAATTTGCAAGTGTTATACAGGCTGATGTATGGAGCTGGTGAAGCCTTTTTGAGCTTTTCTGCATTTAGCAGTTAACTTTTTTTTTAAGGTTTGTTCAGTCAAATGCAGTTATTGCTGTACCTTTACTAGATGCATGTTTTTCCTATTAAATGGTTTCAGGTTAGTAAATTTAAACTACTGCTGTTTTACTTTTGGTGGATCAAACTTAATTGCAGTTTATCTCTATTTTCGTTTTTTTATTCTTCAGATTATAAACTGGCTTTAGCTGTTAAGAAAATTTGCTGAAGTAATCTTGCTTAATATATACTGTATCCACACATTGTGACTTCTTTTTTTGAATATATCATGGAATCTTAGTGTTTTAGCATTACTTTGATTAGTGTTCAGTACTAAACAGGCAGTAATTTTCAGTCCTTGAATTGTGTGTGACTCTGAAACATCATTTAAAATCAAAGGGCGAAATAAGAGAGGAAAAAAAACCCAAGCCTTTCTCATTTAGGATGAAACTGTTAACTGAATATATATTACACTTTGCTTTTATCTAACATTGTCAGCAAAAATACTTACATATAAACTATCAAATATTACCCTTTGCCGATTGCAGGCTTCTTTGATGTTGTTATGCGGTATTCAATCTTGAAGGAGTTTGATTTTTTGAATGTGTCTGAAATTCTTTGTTTTGCTTGCACCAAAAATTAGTGGAAAACCAAAGATAAATTATGTCTGTGTAGCTACTAAAGGAAGCTGAGTATGTGCTACAAGTTACTGTCCTGGTGAAGTGAGAATGTATTTATTTTTCAAGTTAATTTATACCAATTGTGGAGGATGGTTGGGGAGCCTTTTGATGAGGTACGTGCAGTATCTATGCAGAAGAACATGTACGCACCCATATCCTAATACCAATTACAGAAATACTGTAATCAGGCAATGGTACTAGCATGTTATATTATAGGAATACTAATACATAACCTGAGTTACTGTCAGTTCTCATGCATGGTAGGTATAGAAGGGACACCTGTTACCATTCCAACCAAAAGATTGAGCTGGTGGCCCTGAACTGTGCGACTGTCCTGTGGAATGACAGGTTATCGTGCGCTGAATTTTACCTGCTTTGTGTCTTTGTTTAACTCCACACTCTTAAAGTCACTACTTTTTTTGGCTTTTATGTATTATGGCAAATATCCTAGAACACAAGTTACTGTACTGAAAGAGACCAATGGACCATCAAGTCTGTTCTGCTTACAATTGTGCTAATACTTTTGCTAACTAGAGGGCTGTGTTAAAGTTGTGATTTAAAGACTGTTGCAGTAATTTATTGAATGTATTGTCGAGCAGTTCTTTTACTCTATTCTTCTTCCTAGCCATCCTCTAAACAACACCATGTTCCATTTTTGTAAATAAACCCTTTCCGCTGCAGAGGTCTTGAGACTGAAGCCTGCTTTCCCCATTAAGCTTACTTGTCCAATCTGGTCAGTGTTTTTCAGAGAATGTTTCTGTGTCTGAGAGGGCATTTCTACTTCCTCTATGTGCACTCAGGTTTGTTTTTTTTAATATTTTGAAGAAGGAAGCTCTGTCTTCAAGTTGTTAGTGTACCTTGTCAAGTTGCTTCATTTAAAAATCATTCTCTCTAAATTCAAATGAGAATTCAGTCATCCACTTTTGACAGAGGCAGCAAATGTATGGGCATAAAGTTTATTTCCTCTCTGAAAAAATACAACTCCGGCACCTTTTTTTGGTTCACATAAATCCAGAAATAGCTTTTGATTTTTAAAACATTTAAATATACAGTCCTTAGGGGGAAGTGTGGTTGTTGCTAATTTGACAGTATTTGGTTAAGAAAGTTAAGAACAGCAGGCGACAGTTTTATGCACACAGAGTTTCATGCTAATTTCTAGCCTAATTCATAAATACCCCCAAAGCAGGAGCACTTACATTACAAAAGCACCAATAATGTACACTGATATTTGCCCAGCAGCCTCACTTCCTGCCTTGGCTCCTTCTGGACAGGAAGGTGAATAATGTCTGTGTGTCCCTGCATAAATAGGGATGATTGTGGGCCAAAAGGTATATACAGGCAACCCCCTTGTCCTTCTGTTTAACTTGAGCTCCACCCTATTGTGCTATCTTATGCTACTTCTTTGGTTTGAGGTTTTGTTTTTTGTGGGTAAGGGAAATTGAGGTAGAATTGGAGTTCACTGCTTTTGTATGTTTTCCTTGTTGCTGTGGATATTTCCTATTGGCAGAGCACTAACGCACATTTAGCTCTAAGGATGCATATGAAAGGTAGGCTTCAGTATATATTTGCATGTGCAAAAATACATGTAGTAGACATACTTGTATATACATATTTACAGTAGCCGCACATTTTAAACAAGAAAGGTTATTTGCACACCTGTTTTTAGAGTATAAACATTGAGATGCTTTTGTATTATAGTTACACTTTTAGAAAGCTGTCTTTGCTCACAAACGAAGATGTCTTCACTCCCTCCTATCCCACTACTGTTATAGTCAGGAGTAACATTTGATTCGTTGCACCACTCCAGAACTTACTTTTTAGTTATGCACTGGCTGCTTCTTCCTGTGTACAGGTAACCATGATAGATGTAATGGCAATGTAATAGATTAAGTCCTAAGCTTAACTGAAATACAAAGACTCAAAATAGAGTTTCTCTGGACTGTATGAAGTAGGTACTGATATCGCAGAGTCTTTAATGCAATTCACAGCAGTCTGCAGTGTTTAATCATATTTGCTGGCTGAATGTTCAGTTTGTTGTTAAATGTTGTTGGAAAGTATGCACTCACACGTGCTTTCCAAAACCCCTTGTTGCTTCAGTGTCGTACTCCCACAGAGTCAGTAAACACACGTGCATAAGTAACATGGACATGACACCATGATTTGGGAAATGAGAACTGGCTTTCACCACAATACTGCAAGGTACTCAGAGTGTGACATGAGTGAGTCCCTCAGTAAGCGACTGCTTACAAGGAAGACGTGTAAGTGAAGAATTTATCTTAATTAAGCAGAAATTGTAATAAAACAAGCAACTACTCCCTGTCACATGCCCCATCTCCCCCTCTCCTATCCCTCCCCCCAAAAAAGGAAAGAGGAGAAACAAAACTACGAGAAAGTGTATAATTACTATTTATGTTAAAATGGTACTCAAGGAACCTGGGGGAGTTGTTTGCTACTTTTGTTTGGCTAATCTCAGCTTTGAAGAAAGAGACAGGAATGTGTTGGTGGGAGATTTTCCTGTAGTTTAAAAAGTAGTCTGAAATATTTCTGATGTTGTCGATTCCAATTTTGTTATCTGCCTGAGATAAACTTTGAAGATTCTACCCTACACTGGGACAAGTTTTCCTCTATTAAAGTGCTTATGGTAGCTGCCATTTTGCAATGAACTCTAATAGTCTGCAGCACCATCTCTGGTGAAGCAATTCTCCAGTCTTAAGTTCTCAAAGAAAGGCGCTTAAGAATTTCTAAGAGAAGCCATGATATTAAAGGAGTAATTGGGTTTTCTTGTTTGTGGTGCATTTTATGACACTCTGGAAATTCCTAAATCATCTCAACTCCATGGTTTAAAACCATCCTCTCTTCCATCACGTAATGCTGAGAGCGTTTGCGTGCTCCCTTGATAGCAGCCAGGTAAGCCCTCAATGGGAGTGCAGAGGAACAAAGTGTTCCACTGCACCTTTCTTAATGGGGAAAATTAATACAGATGTTTTTCAGCTTCTTACTGCTCACAGTCTAATGTACCCAAATAAATAAGCAGGAAAATCTGTGAATTCATTAGCTCTGGGTAGACTGAAGGGGTTTGGGGTGGTTGTTTTGGGTTTTTGTTTTGATGTTGTTGTTTCTTTGTTTTGTTTTGTAAGCGTTATTACTTTGTGTTTATAAAGAGGGTATTTTCAGTTCCAGCACTAGCCGCTTGGACTGTATGGGACTAGAAAACATCTTGGTGAAGAAAATGTTTACCTTGCTAATTGCAAAATAAATAAGATTTCTTTGGCGTTTCAGAATGCATGTCATCTCTTGTAATTAATAGGTGCTTACTGAGGTAACCTGCAAGGTTGTGCAGTCCTATCCATATTCATGCTTTGAGATACAATAAACAATTCTCTCTTCAAACAAACAAACCAAAAGAAACTTCGTTATTCCTGCAGTCCTGTATTAGTCTTTTTATAGATTTAAAACCCTTGTACTTCTAACATTCATAATTGTGGTTGAATAAATGTCCTACTTTCAAGTAGTAATGGAAAGATGGTCTATGTTTATTCTAGCACTGCAAAAATGACTGCTGACCAGTTTGTTCTGTTCAGCTCAGGTAACTGTTGATCACAAGAACTCTATTTAATATAGCAGTGTATTTTAATAGATGACACCCAATTAAATATTTATAGTTGTATTTGACTCAGTTAGCTTGCAGAGGCACTGAATAACTATGCTGAAGCCTCAGGAAAAGATGTGTTCCACATAGCTTATAGAGAAAGCTTTGAGACTGACATGAATTTCTGATTATACATTCCTCGGAGTCGGAGAGTATATTGATTAATGCTTTTTAACAACACTACATTGTTTGTGACCCCATTTCATTATGCTTTCATAAAGATAATCTTCATCCATCTTAGAGAATTTTTGATACTGGAGTAAAACATACCAAACAGAAGTACTGCTGTTACGAAAGGTGTTTTCCAGTACCTTGGGTGTGCTGCTGGCCTGACCTTATTCCTTCCTCATTTTTATTCCTTCTTCCCCTGCCTCTAAAGGGAAAAACAAGTGTTGATCAAATTAATGCATTAAGTTGAAACTCCTATCAGTTGTGTGACTGTAAATGAAAACTGATCAGTTTTCAAGATACTGAAAACATAAAGCTGTTTTTATGTATTTATGTTCATTCTATCTCCCACAAATGCATTTCTGATTAAGTAGTATAAATGTTTTTATATTTAGAGTTTGGATTTTCACTACAGTTGTTCAAAAATTTAAACATGCAGGTGATGGCTGGACTTAAGAGTATTTCTGCTTGAGAGGAAGAACAGAAATACTCAGTTAACTTAGTTCACAATTTAGGAAGAAAAACCCCAAACTTTCAAAGGGCCTGACAACTGAATAGCCTAAGCAGATATGAAAATTTGACTTTGGATCTGAGGAGGGGGTTCCACAAAACTCTTTATTTCTAGAACTACTTAAGCATAGCCAGGTAAAGAGGTTTCCAGTTCCTTTTACCTGGAGATGCTCATTTTCAGCCATCTGCCTGGTGTTGACTTTACTCTCGGTTGTGTCAGTGCCGTGTTTTATGAAGCTTTTCTGTAAGCTGAATTAAAAAGGATTTGATTTGGACTAAAATGCAATCAAACTTTCCTGGGAGTGATGGAAGGATGAAAGCTTGTTTTCTGTAGGTTCAGATAATTTCACAGGATGTCCTAAGTTATTTTAAACACCTGAAATATATAAGTGGTCCTTAAAGATTACTGCAATTGTCTTTTCTTTTTTAGTATGTTCCTGAGGTTCCTGGTGTTCTGTTTTTAAAACCTGGTATGTAATAGAAAGAGCATTCACATAAAAATACAAAAATACTAAATAGACATATTTTCCAGGGGGGTCATATTTTTATATTTTCTTTAATTCATGCTCAATTTTTCTCTGTTAGTGGAGTATTTAATATCTTGTTCTACCTCTGTGCCTGCTAGACTCAAGGTTTCTTTCAGACTCCCCTGGACCACAGTGGATAAAGTGGAAGCCGTGGTAAAAGAAGGGTGGGAACCACCCCTTCTTTCCCAAAGGTGAAAAAGTTCAATACCTGGTCCCTCAGGTATTCCATAATTAGGGGAATCTTCCAAATAGTTGCTGAAAAATAGGTGTAACTGAGCTGCTTTTTCAAGTGCACCCTCTGGAGCAGGTAGTCAGCCTGCTGAATAGTCTCATTCATTGACCTTACTACCTGCTGTGGTTTGGACAATTGGCACAGAGTTGTTTTTAAACATGAATGTTTAAAAACAGTTGCCAAAAGTGGTGGTGGGGGGAATTCAGACTTTTACAGCCAGAACAAATAGAAGTTGTCTGAGTTCACTTTAAAACGAAGAGATTTGTTTGGGTTTTTTTGTCTGGTATTTTAATTATTGCTGTTTCCTTTTCATTTATTTAGATTGAAGCTTAGGAAAGTTCTGTTGATGTGTGCATACAGGCTTTCTATACTCTCTCCCTTATGCAAAATAAGCTTGAGTCCATGGAGCCTAATTATTCCTGATGATTATTAATAGGATTATCTTTAGTTTCGCTTAGCTGAGTTTGGATTTTTACAAGCATTATATTGTCATAAAGTAGAGTCATAATTACCTCCTTGTAATAAAGTTCTAATGAAGTGGCAGCTTTTATTATTACAGAAAATGCATCAGGGCTGCAAAGATTTATAGGTGACACTTACTGTATTACCTGACACAAATCCACAAGCTTCAATGTTTCTTGCATTTCATGGGAAGATGAAAACATCAATGTGAAGGGTGATTTTTTTTTTTTTAAAGTACTTTACCCAGTAGGTTCTCACATTCAAAGTTTTGAGGCTTGAAAGATGGTTATATAGAAGTGGTTCGTATGTGGAGCAGGTAAATACTTTCCAAACTACTGATACAAAAAATATCTGGATACCAGGGAAGGACAGGGATTCCTGAACTCATGACAGACAACCTGACCAAACTGACAGCTTGTTTCCAGTGGTGATACTTTCAGACTATGCTGTTACTGTGGTAAATGGTGGAAAAATAAAACCAAAAATTGAACTCCTGCTGGAGGTAATGTTAGATGACTTCTGCACCCACTGATGGTGAGAGGTAAGCAAGGATCTCCAGAGTTAATCGATAAGAACCTGATGTATTTCTGCTGCATACAGAAGTAAAAGTGGGCAACTTTGCAAGCAAAAATTAAGTGCTTTGAAATTGTGAGTGTGTTTCTCTTGGATGTAGATGTGCAAGTTCCACCAAAGCCATTAAACCTCTGGACATTCACAGTATATTGACTGTACTTTTGACTTTGTAATTGTCACAACTTAAGAATATAGCTATGGAAAGGTAATGGCTGCCTGCATTATATGTTCTTAAATACTGTAATGTGAATGTGTTTAAGCATTAATTGATTTACTATAGATCAGAGAAGATGAGAGGCAGGCAACTGAATTCTCAAGTGCCAGGTCCCCATCTGATTCATAAACAAATGAGCCATTTTCTTCTGTGTGATCTGTAATTAATAGCCAGTTTTTGCTCCTGAAACAGTTCTTTTGGCAGTTGCTGAGCCAAGGATGTAGATAAAGTTTCTGGGAGTCCTAAGCAAGGAGAAGGCTGCTCTGCTGTCAGCAGCTGCTGCCAATGGCATATGCTACAGCAGGAGACTAATACCAGATTTCAAGGAAGATTTCTGACATACTGGTATTCCTAGAGGTCTGGAAGAAGTCTTCCACCAATCTGGAATAACCAGGATAACAGTAGGATCTTGAAATGAGGGTGAGAGTCATATAGGATAGGAAATGGGATGTGAAAGGAAGATCTGTGTCACATAGTCAGGATTGCGATGTGGAGGCTGAATTTTATGGTTATCTCATGCAACATCTTTCTTGAGGAATACTTGTAGAACCTGTGGGCTTCTTTAGTAACAAAAGAAGAGGAAGGAGGACAGTGCAGTTCCTAGTCCTCAGCTCTTCTGATTTCTGATCAGACTTTAATGAAATGGGGAAGATGTCCTAGCAGTTCACCGTACTAGGTGAACGTGAGCTTCTGTAATACACAAATTCAAGAGAAATAAATGATGTTTGTGTACAGTTGTTTTGGAAATTAAACCGCCTTAAATGTAGGTGCCTTAACCTGAACCTGAACCCAGCCTGTCTGGCTGCATACAGGCTGTTGAACTTTAGTGCTTTACTTCTCAATCTGGCTACAACCTGTGTTGAGCTGCTACAAAACCAGAGGAAAAGGCAGGGTAGATGTGTTGTGGTTCGCTTGCACTGTCGTGGGAATGGGCATCTTCTACAAATAGTTTGTGATTATGCACTGTGCATTTGCATCTTAGTCATACTCATGGGATGTACTCGTTTTGCTATATGTTATACTGTTGTTACTGAGGTTTTGAGCGTGGAACTGCTATAGTTTCATTTCATTTTATTCTCACTACTGAATGGATTTGGTAGGTCTTTGCAGCACTTGAAAGTCAACTTTAGAAAACCTTTGGCAAAGGAAGTCTGTTGTCCAAATTGCATCAGTTCTACGTTTGTGTTTAGAGCTTTAAAACAGTATTTTTTAAAACTGCACTTTGCCTGGGTGGGGAATATATCTAATCATTGAAGCTATACAATTGAAATATAAGGGAGAGAGTCAATCAAGATCTGTAGTCAACATCTACTCCAGGTATCTTGAAGTTCTTTACAGGTTCACCTCGGACAGAAATGAAGAGGGGTATAACTTAAACAAGTGGCTGTCTTCCCTAGCACATATTCTAGACTATTCAAATGGTGCAAAGATTTGGCCAACCACAAGCTGTGGATTCCAGTTTGAGAGCTAGTATAACTACTTATCTGCAGAGGAAAAAGATATCATATAGTGATTGGGAGGGCTTTTTAACGTGCAGAAAATAAAGGAGGATGTATGTAAACCCTTAAAGTTCTGAGACAGCTTGCCATGTTACTCTAAATTAATTTTCAATGAAAAAAGTGTAAAATGTGAGAAGCTAGGTCTAGTATGAATACTGTTACTTGATATGATATCTACATTTTGCCTGATACATTTTATTCATGCTAGTTTTATCACATCATTTATCATTAAATCTAGTAGAGTGAATTCAATATTGCCTTATTGCCTTTGCATGGTTTATCCAAGTAGTATCTGGTTATCTGATTCTGCACTAGAAACAAGACATAATTCTGTCTTTATATTTGCAATCTCATTCTGCATGCTAGCTATTCTTTTTTAAAGGTACTTTATACTTCTTGGATAAGTGAGTAGTTGACCAGAATTAGATTTAGATGCATTAAAATCTAAAAGGATCCTTATATACAGAAGGTCCATCTGCAAATTCAGTAGAAGTTACAGGAATGCAATTTGGAATTTTGTTTTTGGGCTGACACTCTGTCATTTACCAGCTTGAAATATTTTTATATAAAACTGAGCATCTTTAAACACTCTGTTTTTTTTCAGAACCTAAACGTAACGCTGTCAGTTGAAATATCAGGTCACCAAGAATGCATGTTAGGTCATTCAGAGAGAGCTCATTGTTTCAGAAAATAGACCTCCTGTGTCTATAGACCTATGGTGGGATGTATTTGCTTACTTACATATTAGTAAGTAAAAGTAAAATTAACATTGCTAGCATATTTTCCTCCTGGTTCCTTTTTATACCTGTCTAAATCCAGGTCTTTGCTGGTATGTTCTGTGTACATAAATTGTATTGGGTTTCAGAGCTGGATTCCACCTTGGGCTGCACTGATGACCGCAGGATGTTTATGTGAACTATGCTAAGTTTCTGGCAGGCTTTCCCCTCTGAGGCCTTCATGCAGGACTCTGTCCCTGAGACACTCATCTCATTTAGAACAGTTTTTTTTGTTTGTTTGTTCACCAATAGTTTGCAGGTACTTTAAAGGAAAATATATTTAGGCTAGTCATGTAGGGAGTGGCAGCACTACTGGGAACCTGAGAGCTGGCAGGAGCATGAGCAGAATTTCTTTGATATGTGAAATCTTTGGACAATTCTAAAAAATTATTTAATAGTAGTATAGAATTTTTCCGGTTTCTAGGGATCAAAAATGCCAAATAAAGATAAGACAAACTTTTGCATTGACAAAGGAAGAGCTATTTTAAAAACATAATGGGAGTAATGGATGTGGTTTTGTCATGTTCTTTCTAAAACTACTTTGGAATGTTAGGATTTTATCATCTTTTAGAAGCAGAAAAAGACCTTACTATAAAGTTTCATATTCTCTAAGAAAACAATCTGTGTTTTCCAGAGAATTTGCTTAGAAGCTGTCAAGATGATATTAAGTATGAATCTCTCAGTAAGGGCTAAATGGTCTCATGGGAACTCAGGATCTCGGTCTTCTGAAAATGAAAAGACAAAAACAATCACAGAGGTAAAGGATCAGAATATATTTCGGTTAAGAGTTGACTTCTGCAACTTCAAGAGTAGAAAGCAAGTTTTCATTTCAATATTTCTAAGCTATCCTTCTCCTGAAAGGTAGTGTGGGCTGCACTACCATCTGGCTGCTCTGATGAAAAACTGCCGCGGGCCCTGGGCATAGCCTCTCTCCTGCGTTGGTAGTATCCTGTCCTTGGGGTCCTTCATTCCTAGATTACCTGAAGGACCGGTATGACACCTCAGGTGCATAGATGCACGTGCTTCTTTTGTGTCTAATAGCTGCAGGTAGTTATTTTGAATACTTACATGCATACTTACATGCATACAACTGCAAAAAAGTGATAGAAGTGATTGTTAACAAGATTACATTTTGTGTTTGGCGTTATTTTACGGCCTGCATCTAAAGCATGTTTTTTTCTCAGTTATACTTTTGTTCAGGAATGGACTGTAGGGCTGTCCAAGTCTCAACAAAACAACTTATCATCAAGGACTGGTGGCATCTAGTTACTTTTAATATGACTGCACAGTGGCCTGTGAAGTCAAATATTCATTTTTTTGGCAGTGGGGTCTGCAGTGGTTTCTGCAAACATGGATCAGGCCTCTGATTTTTTTTAAAGATTATGTATGGCCCAAATCTGTGTTTAACATAAAATAAATTTATAAGCAGAGTGTACGAACTTAGTTCTGAGTTTCTGCAGTCAAGCTTTTGGCCCATCAAAACTTTACTAGCTCCTTGTTACCCCTATAGTGTACCACTTTCCTCTACTTCCACGTTCATACTATGGGCCTTGAAGACACATAAGAAGCATCTCAAATTTCTGTTCTTGTGCTTGGAGGACAAAGCAGATGCCGTTATATTCTGCTACTGCTTCTTCCACAGGAAACAGTCTGTTTCTTTCAGAGAGTGGTCCACTAAGCGACTAAGTAGGTGTGAGGTCTCAGGAGCTGAATGTATAGACAGACTCTGGAGTATTTAGCTGCCAAACTCTAATAAGTCTTTGTTGTGCAAACACAATTTGAAATGTGTGATAATTGTTTAGAATTTCATGGCAGTGGCAAAATGGATATTTTCACATTATACTAATATGTGACAAATTCCAAACCTGTGGAAAGAATGAAGAACTTAAAGTTGCGTTGCCAGATGCGTGTACAGAACTAGGATAGAGACTTTTTCTTCCTCGTGTATTTATTAAAGAATGGACAAACAGTTTAAAAAATATATCTTTCTGAAAGGCTGACGTATAAGAAATTGGAGTTGGAATGGTGAAAATTTGGCAATGTTTTATATTGTGTGAAAACCTAATCTTGAGGAAACCTCACACTTCCCAGTAGAGATGAAGCAAATTGTGTTATAACATCAGGTGATTATTTTAATGTTACACTCTTTTCTCTTATGCTTTTACAATTCAGGGCACCATTTTTTTTGTTTTGAGGAAAGCTACTTTCAGAGTCTTTATTTTTGTTACTATTAAAGACATGATATTTAATATTTTTATTAAAAGCTGTTTAATCAACAAAAACCGGTGTTGAAAGTGCTATGTACTAAGACTAAAGTACTATGAATGAAAATAAAATATTCACAGGAGGAAAAAAAAACCAAAAATGCAAATGTTTCATATGTGTCCTTTTATAATTCTATAATTTAAAGCATGATCACTTGTTTTCTCTGCATTCTCTCTCCTTACTGATATTTGCCTTCCACTGAGAACTTCTTCCCAAACAGTTCCTAAGAGTAAGAAACTAGTGCTTTGGAAGAGTTTAAATTCACAAGTACACCAGCTTCAGACTTGCCATCTCTTCCCACTGGGATTTCTTCTCTTCTTTATCCCAAATCATTTATCAAGTTTGCATCTGGAGAAGCTTTTAGAGATGGGTATTGCAGTGTTCTGGCTCTTTTTGAAGAACAGTGTTTTTTACTTTTGAAGTATAAAAAACAGCAGCAAAATTGGTAAGAACCGGATTTTAAAATTTTGTTTTCCCAAGGTCTGGCATGTGTTTTCTTTAGCCTAGTACAGAATGTTTGTTCTGAATTTTAGTTATTGTCCTTCAGTATGAGGACCTGCAAATGCTTTCTGTATTCTCTGTTTTGAAACTGATTGGACTATTAATCTTGTATCCTCCTATCTATATGTATATCAGAATAAACTGGAGAGGAGTATAAATATGGTTAGGAAAATATCAGTATATCATTTGGGGTGCATCCCTTTGGGGAGGTGGGATTTTAAGATGCTTTTTGGACACAGGTTGGTCATTACAGCATGTAAGTACAGAGAGAGGATTAGACTTTTAAAGCTCTGCACACATGCGTAGGTAATCACTCTTTGGCTTCACCTCTCAAAGTAATCAGAATATAACAGAGTCTTTTTTCTGTGATTATTTTTTGGGGATTTGATTTTGTTTTTCTTTGCCCTTTGTTTTCCCCTGGATATTGTGGTTAGGCAGGTATTGAGGATTTTCATGAGTATAGACCTCCAGCTTTTCTTAGGGTCTTCATGCCAGGAACCTTGGATGCCAATGGCACATATAGATATATATACACATGTATGTACATATATGACCACTGTTGTTTCAATGACAGTTGCTAAAATTATAAATAAAAGTATAGATTATCATAAATTGGTGTGCTTGGTTCATACTGTTGTCTTTTCGTTTACTTAGACATAACCCACAGGTCCAATGAAGTCATGGTGCTCATGTGGATTAAATGCAGCACTTTCAGGAAGTTTTGTTTCATAGGTAAGCTGAATTGCAGATTCTCTCTCGGAGGTCTTGGGATTACTGTGTGCTGCAATCATCTGGGAAGCCTCAGTTGTCAGGCAGGATCTGTAATTTGGAAAATTAGGGCTGTTTTACCTCCACTTCCAGTCACGAGGTGGGAGAGTACAGCAGCATGGGAGCCACTTCAAGAGCTGGAGTTGTTGCTGCTCAGCAATAAATGGTAGAAGCAGAAGAAAAGTGAAAGAGAAAATCAACTCTGGTTTGGTCAGGTTATGAGAAGGTAAGAAAAGAGGGCATGCTGACAGAATTTTTAGCCCCATACTCACAAGAATAAATTCACTGTGTAGGTGTTAATCAATTTCTCTGAAAGCTGTAGTTGTCAATTTTGAAAACTGGGGATTAGTTTCTACTGGAGAATATAACACTGAAAGGGATTTAAGTGTGGTTATTGCAAAGAGTGCTGTCTCAGATTGGTACAACTGATCCTTTAAAAAACTGCCGCCTTTCTTAGGCACCACACATTTTGACTTAAGTTTTGTAGGTGCTTGAAGTACTCACATAATTACCTTCGTCTAGACAGTGAGACATTGAAGCCCATACCCCAGGTAGCCACAGTCCTAAGTGATGGAGGTAGGTTTCACTTTTATAGAAGCAACTAATTGCTGTCCTCAGATGGGGCTAGAGATAAGATTTCAGATGCATGCCTTTCTCCAAGTGTCTGACTGAGGCATTCTGGCACTCAATATACTGACAGTTATAAATCCATCCTTAAGTGTCTCACTCAGTCCATTATTTAGCAAACTGCAGTACTCAATGCTCTGTAATGCCTGCATCTCTTTATCTGGCCCTTAGTGCCCACTGATGGTGAATGGCATCTGCTCCCTGTAGGCAGAACCACCCAAAAGGACAAAATCATGGCAGGTGCTGTACACATTTTAGGCCTAAAATGCAGTGGTAAGTAAATACATTGATGGAGAAGGATGAGATCACACAGCTGACCACATTTGTATTATAGTTAATATTTAGAGCACTTAGGCAGTGGAAGATGAGGAGTTTCATTTTATTTCTTTGGACTTATGTGTTACGTTCTTTCCCTGTCTGACACTTTGGTCAGCATCTGCTTATGCCAACTGTTTGAGACAGGATAGTAGAATAGACAGATGTTTTGACTTGACCCATTTTGGTCACTTCTAAATTCTTTAAGCATGCATCTCATTCCCCAGGATGTTTGCCTAATTCCCATGCTATTGATCAGATCAGATTGCAAGCATCTATTCTATGCTGCTGAAGCTGGATCACTGCTGAAAACCATGAAAGATTCAGGGAGCCAGAAAATGCTTGCATAATACCTTGTTTGTACTGTAAACTTTAGTCTTGCTGCAAAGTGTATGACCTTATCTCAGAAGTCTTCTTTTTGCAAAGTAATTTAAATAGCATTTAACAAGTACATAAACTTACATGCTACTGTATCTGTGATCCATGCTGATTCTTCACCTATTGGTTTCAAGAGCATAGAGGGACACATTGCAGCAGCAGGAGGTTCTGGTGGGGAATCATAGAATTGAATAGAAACGTGCAACCATAGAGCAGCCTCGCCTGGGAGGTACTTCCAAAGACCGTCTGGTCCAACCTTTTGTGAGAAAAGGGCAGCCTAGACGAGGATATCTTAGCACCCTATCCAGTTGCATGTTGAAAACCTCCGGTGGTGGTGACACTACCATGTCCTTGGGGAGGTTGTTCCAGTGAATGATTGTTCTCTCTGCAAAAAATTCCCTTCTTACATTGATATGAATGCACTTTACAGTAGCGAAGGATTTTGTTGGTTTGTTTTGCTTTGTAGTTGTTGGGTTTTTTAAAGTAGAATATAATTAATATTAAAATAATACATTTTAAGAATAGCTCCCCTTTCCCTTTTCTCTACTGTTAATTTTTTTTTTTCTCAGCCTGTCAGTTCTTAAAAGTTGCTTTCCAAAGTCAGCAAAAGGCAAAATGGCAAACCATAAGGAAACAACAAAGGAGACCTGTTTTGCTTTCAGGCTGTCCTCTTTTCAACAGCACATCAAAGTGTGTGTTCACACCCTTTAGAGCTGCAGGATTTTCTATCCTGGACTGGTGGAAGTGGGCGTAAATGAAGAAGACAGTTAGCTTTTAACTGGAAATGTGAACACTGCACATTTTATACATAAAGAATGCAAGCAATGAATCTTAGAAACCACGGCTTATCTCTGTCTTTCAGTGATTCTTTCTATAAATTTCTGTTTTCCATACCTTTAGCTTTGCTGTCTGCTTCTCTGGTGCTTCCTTGTACTATTTACCGTGTTCTATCTATGCCATTCAGCGTGGCATGGCTGGAAGAATTTGTTGCTGCTGCTTCTGTCAGCTCTTGATACTCATACATTATCAAGCAGAGGTTTCTTGGAGCCAAGCAGCATGAGTAGGGTGAGAGTCCTTGTTTGAAAAATGAGGCCCAGATAGAGAAGGAAATACAGTTTAAAAGTTGGCCAGAATAGAGGCTTTAGATAGCAAAAAACTGCTGCATCGTGCACTAATTTTCTTTCTACAAATTATCTGACCGTATTGACATAGAATCACTGTTTTTAAACAGAAAATTTAACTAGCACATAGTTTGTCATATTTTGTATCTCTTCAGAAACACTGTATCTGAAACTCAGTATTTAGCTTTAGAGCACCAAAGATGCTGATGTATACCTTGACTTGCTTTCAAATATGTTCCTATAAAAATGCAACCTGAAACAAAAGCCAGCAATCCTGAAACTTTAGAAGGAATCACCATCTGCTCTGGGTGAAAGCTTTGGATTTTCTAACTTTATTATTATAATTTTTGTCATGCTGTCTGAGAGCAGAATTTTCAGTCTGTCTCATCTTAAATAACATCATTCCCATTCAGTAGAATTGAAGATCATCTGAGCTTGAGTGCTAGCCTGGATGTACTGGATAAAAATTAAGTTTTAAATTTCTCACTCATTTTGCTTGTATGCACACAAAAGAGAAAAACCTGCTTCTTGGCTCTTAGCTCCAAGAAGCTGCAGTGACTCAGGCTTGTGATGAAATGTTTCTGCTGTGATGACAGCCCACGAATGCTGTCTGCTCCACCAGCTCAGCTTTGGAACTCTGGGCACTTTTCTCTTGTTTATATCTGTGAACTTGATGGGAGCTTCTTCCAGTAGGAAACAAATACGGATATTTTTTATGATATGCCACGTGTTCAGTGGCTCAGTCACTTGTTTTCTTCAATTGTATTTAAACTCTGTGAGACTGAAGAGCCTTCTTGCTCTCTGACAAATCACTGCCAGCTTTCCCAGAAATACTCCAGAGCCTTGACATGTGTCTCCAGCTTATTCTCCCTTGAGCAAAACATGATTTTAAATATTTTTCAGTGGCTAAAGCCAGAGTGGGCCACTACAATAATTCATTCCAACTGTTATGACACAAGCCAAAGAAGCTTGCCCAGTACCTTCTGTTTCTGCCCAATGCACGTCTTTAAGGATGTAATATCCTAGCCTTTATTTAGCTGTGTGTTACTCTTTTTGCTTCACACACTGCTCCTGATTCTCAGGAGAAAAATTCCTACTTCACACCACATAGATGAGCTCCCTTTAGATGATTTGTTATCACATCTTTCAAGTGTTTGGCAGGTGTTTTCTTTGTTTTTGTTTTTTTTCCCCTCCAACTTTTAAATGTGAATTCTGCATTAGAGTATTGTGCAATACCGTTTTAATGTGCAAGGAGAGCTGAACTTTGTGAAATTATATGGCCTTGTTTTGATTTGGGAGAATCTAAACATCAGAAACTACAATAGATGACTACTTCAGACACACAGTCTGTCTCCAAAGGAACTTGACTTTTCTTAGTTCAATATTTTGAGAACCATTTTCTCTGTCTCTCGAATACTGTTTTAAAAATTAGTTCAGTGGTTCCATTTTCATATCTTTCTTTTGCTTTTGATCAGATTTTTATCCTGTCTTCTTCCTGCTTGTTTGCATATGGTATATATTCTGTTTTTTGGATATAGCACGTATTTCTATTAATATACATGTGTATATCTGCATATACTGTATGTAAGTATACAAACTGGATAATCGACTGTCACAAATAAACGTTACAAATATGCTTTTTTATAAAAGACACCTTTCATGTAAATGGAGATTAAAAGTTATCTAGCATCACCTAATTTTCAGACCATATATAAAAATCATAAATTAAGTTTTTATTACAAAATATTCATTAGTTTTTGGAAAACTGATGTAAAAAATAATCCAGACAAAATTACAAAATTGCATGGAAAGTATATAACCATTTATTTCTAATTTTGAATTCAGCTAGTTCCAGACTTAAGAATCTGACACTTATACTAATTGACATCCAAGAGATATCTATCAGTTCTAGGTAAGCCATAGCAAAACTTTGTAAAAATTCTATTTAATATGTTTATATGCAAATTCAAAAGAAAGGGGCATTTTTTCCTTTTCAGAAGAGGAACATTCCTTGAACTATTCTTGAGACTTTACCCTTAGATGTATCAAAATGTTTGCTTTTTCAAGTATCTGCTTTTTTTTTTTTCTCTTTTCCAAAACAATTTTAAACAGTGTAATCATCTTTTGAGAATTATTAATTAATGCTTTTATGTTTACAGCTCAGTTAACTCATTCGTTATGGTTTAGAACAGGGTTGTTCCCAAAAGCAAAGTTATGAGTAGTTTCAAAATTATTTCAGGCTCTATACACTAAAATTCAACTCCTTTGCAAATGGTGGGGAGCAGAATGATAGACTGCACTGTGCACCAGAGCAAATGTCTAGACTGGCCCCCTGCATCTGTAAGCAAAGTCTGCTGGATCCAGACCTGGTCCATATTGACAAAAGTCCTGTCCTTGTCAATGGTTTTCTATTAGGATAGTTTGCTAAATTAGTCTGAAGTGTATCTTTCAAGCTGGAAAATGAGTTTAAACAGGAAAAGCTAAGGTAGAAATAAGGCTGTGACAGCAAATACAAGTCAACAAAGGAGTGCTGTCAACCCTGGCAGGCCCAAAGCCTACATGACCTACATGAAGCATTTCACAGTGTTTCTATTGACAGATGCATGACTGAACCAGCATCTGGCAGGTTCTGCTGAGGGAACCAAAACAGCTCCTTTTTTTTAGCCAGAAGAGCGTATAAAACCCTTTCTGTGACTTGCCAAATGCACACCAATAAATCTGGGACACTGGTTTCTATTTGAGACTGTGGTAGCAGGTTGTACTTTTCCTCTGACTGTCATTAACTCTTCACAAGTGCTACATCATATCTTCCACTGCTAATGTCTAGTTGATTCTGTTAGATTTTTTGTACTTCTGTTTGAGTTATCAGGACATTGTCTGTTCTCTAGCATCTGCAGCTTTACCGGAGGATGCTCTTCAGCGTATTTCACGCCTCTGGCCAGCTGTGCAAAGCAAATTCTGCTTTTTGATATTTGGGCCTCTGAGCACATTAGACCTTGTCTATAGAGCTGGCACCAGATTCTTGCACTTCTGCAAAAGATGGCTGGATGTGAAGCAAGTCTCAGCTGAAAGCTATGTGAAGGTCCTAGCGTGATGCCACACTTGAGCACTGATACACGTACTAGTCAGGGGACATCCATGCTAATGCAGCTGCTTCCAGGCCACCACTGCTTTGTATGCAGCCAGCCCAGGGTGTAAGCAGAGTCTGGTTGCACCTGCCTGTGCAGATGTCTCTGCTGTGTTCAACAGATTGTGTGGAACTGCCAGTTCTGGTCACCTAAAAATAAATTCTCAAATTACAGAAAAAACAAATAGTTTTGCTGTTACTGAATACGAGAAGAGTGGAAAAAGAATGCTGCTGGAAAGGGAAAAAAACCTTTTCTTTTACACCAAACTATTTCCATCAAAATGCCAGAGCATACAAAACTGGGAATTGGCAGGAGCCTCCTCTATGCAGCAGTTCTCTGTTGGACGCTTCGGGGAAAGTGGCTTTGGAGCTGGATGAGTGGGAAGGCTGGAAATCCTCTTGTGTGTGCTTATGATTTTGAACAGAAGAACTTCTTAGTTCTGAACTGCAGAATATGGTAGTCGGTGTGTGGCAAATGGTAAAGTTTGTAACAGACATGCAGAACTGATTTTGGAGTGTGCTCCACTCCAAGCAGTGGATCCAGAGAGAACAGCTTGGGTGTCTGTTACACTGCGTTCCTAGAACTTCACGTGGTGATTGAGCGATTTTAAAGAAAGTGAAAGATAAATACTTCCACACCCATTGGAAAAGCAGATATTTTCCTTTTAGCAGAGAACATCTGTTGTAGTTAAACTTATATATGAAATACTTTTCTCTGAGAAATCAGAGCTACTGCAGTTTTTACAAACAGTAAAGACTGAAAGGAGGACAAGAGTCCTTATGAATTAAAGGTCCCCTTCTACATAGAAAATAAAGGCTTCCTTTGTATCAACAGAGATTTTACCATAACATCCATGACTCACATAGGTTTTAAAAAAAAAAAAGATAAAGAAAAAAAGAACCCAAAACAAAACCCAAAAAGCCCTGCAGCCTCATCCCCAAGAAGAACTCTAGAGCTGTTGTCTTTCCTCATTTTAAATAGATGTAGTTTGTGTTGGTATTCTGGAAATGTAGACGTATCAAAAGCTCTGCTTTACACACCAGACAATGTGAACAGCTAAATATTTGTGTAAGTGACATTAGGTAGCATTAGTCTTTGTCTTCTAAAAAGGCTAGTCCAGATAATAGTATAAGAGCCACCTTCTTTAGCTCAAAAGTTGACTCATGCTTTTAGTTACTGATTCAGCTGAACAGGTTCTGCTTACAGCACATGAACAGCCCCATATAATCACACAAACTGCTCACGTGATTCGGAAAACAATTATCTTTTTGGTTAGTATGATGGTGCTTTTTTCCCCTCTATAAAGAAGCTCGAGAGTCACAGAAGACAGTTTAATTTGTCCTTTAAAAATAGGTTTGATGCTCTACTGATGGAAGCAGTATTTTGAGGCTGATTTATGGTTGCTACAACTTAATACCTAGTTCAATCTGTGAATTTCCAGTTTGTCTATACATAATTTTCACCTTGACATGGATTAGTTAGAACTTCCAAAATAGTCTAAGGGGAATGTAGAATGTTGATTTATGGTGCTACTCATGCACCATTAGAAACTAGCTGTTGTGCCTTGAAAGAGCAGCGGAAGCAGTTATATGCAAGATGTGATTGTGTTTATTTGAATGGAGGTAAAAGTGACCTGGTTGATTAAGCCAGGTGTTGGAAAATGCCATTATAATCCTCAGTAACCAATTTCCCTCTGCTCCCAACAAATAGAAATAAATCTCAATAATGTTTTAAAATCTGGGTTTCTTTTTAGATAGCATTTTTCATTCAAAAAATCTTCTGTTGGGAAAACTCTGTAATATGATTTTTCCTGAAATCCTTTTTCTTCTAAATATTATTGGGAAAGGCTGGGAAGTTTATGGCTTAGTTTGGTTATTTCATATGGCCTTCATTTTCCCATACTAAAAGCAATTATTTAAAATATATAAGGCAATATAAAGCATAAAAAGCATATATTTATATATATGTTTGTGTGTGTATGTGTATTTATAGTGAGAGAGAGAAAGGAGGGCAACCTTCAACCTGGAAAAGGTCACAGAAGACCAAGAAATATTTTCCCATTTCCAATTCCAACTTAGTTAAATATGGCCAACTAGTAAATTTCTCTTTCCAAATTGTCCTTTGCTCATGAAACACAACATGTTTACTTTGGCTGCAGGAGCTTTAAGCAGACGTGGTACAAGAGGCGGACAGTGCCAAGTTAGTTGAAAGGTCTATTAAAAAAGTGGGCAAGGAGGAACAGTGCTACTTATTTATTTGAACTTAAAATATGGAACCGCTTTCTGTTGTAGCAGAGAAAGGATATTTTTTCCCTGATTGAGAATGTAAGATACCATTGGCAGATGCTGTTGATTATTTGTAGACTTACAAGAAATGATCATCTTCAAGTGGAACTATTTGAACTTATCCTTTTCTATAGACCTAGTTTGTTTACTTAGGGGTTTGTGAAAGAAAAGGAGTAAAAGTCATATTAACACTGAGAAAATACTTAAATTATTAACAGTGGTATGAGTTTAGCCTGGCAGCATACTGTTTTTTCTGAAACTGGAATGCAGTTGTTTTTCTTTTGTTTCCCTGAAGACTGAAGTGCACAAATTACAGCAGGTCAACTGGTCTGCGAATAGCTTTTAATTTGTAATAGTTAATGCATAAATAGCTATTTTTTTCATTGCATTTTGAGTTTCCACTTAGATTTTTAAAGATGATGTGATGAGATACAGAAAATACATGATTTCCACAAAAGACGTTCTAAAAAGGCACAAGACAAATGTCTGTGTCTAAAACTGAATAACACAGTTTGTTCCTTCTGTTTCTTCTTCCTTTGCATGTCTTTGTCACTATTGCGTACCTTCCGCCTTTTGGTAGTCTTTTTTTCTTTTGGTTTTCCTAATTTTGTTCATATTTTAATTTTTTACTGTCAGCAACGTATTTTATTATAGTCTTTGAAAAAAATTGCATTTGTTTTTCTCATTATCTATGTGTAATAATATTTCTATATGGTATCACATATTTACATACGTAATTATTGCATTGTCTGTTTCTGTAAGCTTAAGGATAAAACCGAAACAAGCCGTATCATATAATCCATTTGACTATATAAAACTAAATGAAAATAGCACCTTGTTGGAATTGTTTGTTGAGCACTCTTATGTCATTGTTACAAATATGAGAAGTCTGCTACTGTCTTCCACTGGTTTTAGTTGTCAGAATGGACAAGAGACATTGGATTTTGATGTAAATAGAAGGATTAACCCTTTTCCAGAACTGGAAGAGCCACATGGTGAGATAGTAACTGATATGAAAGTTTCCTTCAAGCTGGTTCATCATAACAGTAAAATTTCTCTGTGTGATTTTCTGAACAACTTTATGTCCAATTTCTTATTTCAGTAGGGCAGAGGAACTGCACAAAGGTCGGTAGTGAACTGAGAGCTCCATGGTAGAAAAGATTTTTTTTTTGCTTATCCCTAGCACACTCCAGCTGTCATATCAAAGCAGCTTCAGCACCTTCCAGTAGCATTCGTATATTCATATTCAACATACAAATTGCTCCTTAGGTTCCTTTGCATTATGCTTTCCTGTTATAGTAAGAGCAATGAGCAGAGACGACCTGTTCTCACACAGGTCATCGCAGGTGACAAACACACCAGGGTTTATCTTCCTGCCTCCAGACTAGAAATCTCTCTTAAAGGAAAAAGTGTAAAAAGAATACATACCTGAGTGCTAAAAGTATTCTTACATTTATATTTAAAACTAAAGGTGTCTCTGAGTAATTCCCACAGATATAACATTATGGTTACCTTTAATAACTCAGCCTGCAATTTCACGTGTGTTTTACTGCAAGAGTTTAAGTGTTCAGTCTAGCACAGAAAATGTCATCTGTATGGAACAGGAGAGACTAAATTTAGCAAATTTACCCCTTGATTACTGGAACCAGATTCTTGCTCTTTTATTTCCCAGTAGTGCCTATTTTATGAGTAGTGCTTGGATTTAGATGGAAGGATGGCAAAAGGGGGCTCTCGGCTTACACTGTAGTAGTGTGATTTGTTTCTCCAAAAAAAAATCTTTAATAAGAAAAAAACAAAAGCCAAAGGAAGTAACTTCTTCAGCATTTGCAAGTTACTTTCCATATTTTAAAAGCCTTCCAGCTCTTTTGCTTTGTAATATAATGCTGCTTCGTAATTTAAAAACTTGCAGGATCATCTTTGACATAATAAATGATTGAAATAAACGTAAGAAAATTGTAACACTATGAGACATTTTTGCAAAAGTTAACCTTAACATCTCAAATGCCAAGAGGGGGAGAACTTTATTCCACATTTGACATCTGTCTCCTATTTTCAAGCAATGACTTTAAATAATTTTACATATGTTTTTCAATATCCTACATTTTTGCAGCATACGTGCTTCTCTCTTACTCAGTAACCCTTTTTTTCCCCCCCAAATTGTCATAACCATTGAAATGGTTTATGCCTGTTTCTTGGGGGGGGGGGGGTGTTCACATTTTATGAGTAATGTGTCCTACTATGCTCTGTTAATTCAAAGTAATTTGAAGGCAGAAGGATAAGCCACCAGCGTGTGGATAGAGTCCAAAGCACAATGCTAACTGCCAGCCCTCTATTTCTGTGCTTTAACTCTGGGACACACCATGTAATGAATTACCTTGCATCAAAACAGCAATGTGTGACTGTGTGCTTAGTAGCCTGTGGTAAATGTGAAATTATCATAGTAATCAAGTATAGTCTTTATCTTTATGGGCTAAGCCAAAGTTTCACAGCTGAGCCCATCTAGTGGGCTGCCTCCATCAAAAGGCCAGCTTCACTGCCCTAGCTTTGTCCTCTTCTCCCCTCCTGTGCTCTCCTCATGCCTTTGGCGATTGTCAGGTTCTTATGGGGCCCATTTTAGCTGAGAGAGCTAAAACTAACCAACCTTATTTGCTGGTTTCGTTTTCTTCCATTTTAGAAAATCGGAGAGCATTACAGAGATGTTTCATCAGCATTGGATTAAAGAGGTGAGCAGAGCAGGAACAGGTCCATAAGTCACTTAGCAGGTTACATTGCCCATATTTTGAATTCAAGTATTTGGCTCTGGCCATGAGCACAGTAGATGGGTACTACAGTTTAGCTGAGTGGTGTGATTATTTTTTTTTAACTTGCGTCCTGCACATGAAACAGAGCCTTTTGTTCCCTTATATGGTTAGAAGTAAACAGAAGTCCTGAAAATTAGCTATGTTGCTGTTTATCTTTTATAACTTTAAAAGGTTGATTATATCATTGCACTCTAGATATCTGAAATCCTTTTGGTTTTCAAATGAAAATGGCATTAATACAAAAGCAACTGTACAGACTTTTATCTAAAACTTGGATGCAAAAGAAAACATTCTATGTCACATCATTCTGTGAACTCTAAGTTACGTATTGAAACAGTTTGAAAGTTATAGGCAAAATATTAGAATTATAGGCATTTGGTTTGGTAAATAACAGATAGATTTGTACCTCTTGCTACTATTTGATATATTCTGCATGTTTTATAAGATCTAGGTCTTATATAATTCATATATAAATGTAGACTCCCTGAAGCTAAATTAATTATTCTGAATCCTTCAGCTTTTCATTAAGTATTTTAATTAATTTTTAGTTCCTGCCTTTTAACTCATCACGTTTCCTTTAGTGGAAAATTGTTACCATTTTCACTGCCTGTCCTCAACAAAGATGGACTGTGCTGTTCCAAGGGAAACAGAATGAGTTCACCCTATGGAAATATTTGTCATATAATAAACATCATAGGAGGAGAGAGTAAAAATGGAGCATAAAAGTGACAGAAAGAAAATCCTCAGCTGTTGGCAATAGTTAAAAGGAGTAGAAGGAAGCATGTGGGAGCAGGGAAGTGTGCAAGAGGAACAGGATAGAGGGCTGCAAAAGGAGGTAGAGTGGAAAGCTGGAAGTGAGTTCCCGTTGTTCAAAAAGGATAGCACAGGAGCTCTGCA
>NW_010173241.1:0-56275 GCF_000695765.1 Mesitornis unicolor | reverse complement strand
GGAAAGAGTAACTGAATGTTGGCTGTAGATGGTCCTACAAAGAAACTGTCAGAATGCAGTGATGTACTTTGTCAAGCAAATGTCCCTGCAGCCCAGTGTGCTGACTTACAATAGTCCTAAACAAATGCCTGGGGAAGAGGAGGTAGAGGGTAGACATCCTAAAAGACGAAAAGGTCAAAAGACTGTTCAGTTTGGTTTTAATTTCATGTTTCTTGGGACTCCAGTCACAGGTTTTGTATACTTGGAGATGACAAAACATTTGTGTCCGAGTACACCTATCATGCTGTCTTCTTTCTGTTTCCTGATAAAAACTTTGTTTCTTGGCGTGTCTTGATTTTGTTAGAAAAAATTATTAAAGATAATTTTTAGATAATAAATATTGTCTTCTCTGAATATTTCTCATGTCTTAGATTTTGAAAATAGAGACACTTTTACTTTTGCTACCAGAAAAAGGAAGCTAACCAGCTTAACATCATCAAAGTATTGTGTCTTTTCCTTCACAGCTTTTTGAAAGGAGCCTGATACTTGGCTAACAGTAGTGCTAATATGCTAATACGAATTTAATAGTCTTATTTCAGTTACATAGATTATACTTTGGCAACCTTGACCCAGTTGATTGTTGTTTTCTTCTGTTTCATAAAATTGGGTATGATTCTTAGGTAGTGCTCATTTTGAGAACAGAATAAACTATCGATCACTGTATTCACCCAGACCTCAATATAAGAGCACCTCCCAATTGCTGTGTATTATATTTGCGCATACATTGCCATCTGCAGAGTCACCTAACAGAGGATTATGATGTTCCTTAACGCCACCCATCTGGTTGGCTGTCCTAAAAATAACCAGATAATGCTACTCAATGTGATGTCCCAAGCACATTGACCGCAACCACTGCCTACTGCACTTCCTTATAAACACCAAGCTATCATCTAAAATGCAGATGAGTCACATTATGCTCATTTTGGTTCTGTCTGCTTTAGAGTTGCTCATGGCATGCAGTCTTGCTCTCCATGGCCTATTCTGTCGTTTAAAGAATCCAACATGTACAGTTTCTTTCCTTTCATGTATTTGCAGTGTTATTGGGGAAGACAACCTCTATTAATAATTTAAAGGATCTGTGTATTGTTAGATGCTAGGATAGGGAGCTGTGAGCAGTGGCACTTGTGAAACATTATCCCCCAAAATTGCTACCTAATTTTATCCTGAAACTTAAACAGGTTCTGTCCTAATGAATCACTTGGTACAGGCCCAAAGCTTGTCTTTGCAAAACGCAGACATTCTTTGTTAACAATCTAGATGTTTCCCCCAACATTATCATTATTCTGTTTTTTTTCTTTTGTGTAAATTGCTGAATAGAGTTCTTTGGGTTTGGTTTTTTTGATACTGTTTTCTTCTGTATCAGTGGTGCTTTCTGTGCTCCATATAAGTATTAAGTGTTAAAGAAAGATAAATACTGAGCTAAGTTATTTAGCCAGATTCTTGTTCCTTTGTTTCATGTTCAGAAGTTATTTTCACTAGATTATTTTTTTATTCAAATTGCACACTATTTGTCTTTTTCCATGTTTCACAAAAAATATTTGATGAGCCTGTCTTGGAATCATTCTTAGGGTTGAGTTGTCTCCCAAACACCACTACCACAATCTATATGGCTGATTTTTCCCTGAAAGGTCTTAAGTGTGATTTGATATTTACTCTTGACCAAACTCTGTTCATGGTTTTGTTTCTTTCTTTAATGTAAAATGAAAGTTGATAGCATCACCATTGCTTGGCCACTGTGTGTGTGGTACCCATGATCATCCTGTCCAGAGACAGGAGTCACCTGTGACAGTTCATCCTCTCTCTGGTGGGAGACTGGAGGACCATATCATGGCTGATGTGGGCCAGCCATGCATCCCTCTCTGCGGGCGAGTAGATAATACTGGAAGTTGCAAATGTAAGGTACTGCTGCAGTATTTGCAAGTTGAATTATTTTTGCTGTTTTAAAGAATTTTTCAGGCTATGATTAGTTTTTCAGTAATGTTGCTTCTCCTACCCCTACAGTCAAGGCATTAAAAAAGTACTCTGGTGAAAGAAATGTTTAAAATGATGTTTTGTCATTCAAGATGAATGGTTTTTATAAAAGGTTGGTAAGTAACCTTTCTCTGAACTGTGTAGTGGATGAACCTGACAATGAACTTTTTCAAATGAAAATGAAAGGTTTGAGAAGAGTAATTAAACTGTTGCAAGCTGTGGGGGAAGGTAAGGGACTAAGTGCTTTCAGAGTATTAGAAGTTGAAGAAAAATCACTGTTAAGTCAGTGAGGAAAGGAATCACAGAATGATAGAAATATAGAATTACTTAGATTGTCTGAATTGGTTCAGTAAGCAACTAAGCCTTTTCTCATCCCCCAAATAATTAACAACAAATTCCACCCTTAATCTAATTTAAATTTGGCAAAGTAAAACAAATTTATCAAACCTTTAAAAATCTTGGGGCAGAATTATGAAATACATGTTTGCTTTGAACTTGACCCAGAAAATTACTTAATGCAAAAATAAATACCTCTAATGCTGTTTCTTGGAAAGTATTAAAAATGAAAATTCAGCACTTGGAATTACTGACGTGATTGGTAGTAAATAATACACTGTCCTGTGAGGAATTACACATGAGGCATTGATAAGTGATTTATAACTTAAAAATCAGCATGAGTCCACTGGAAAATGGTCATAATGAGGAAAAAGCTGGTGATCTGCCATCTCCAATGTGCTTGCAGAAAGTCATTGATCTTGAAGAGAAGATGAAAAGCAATTGTGCCACTGGACCAGCCATTAATAAGATTTTTTTGCTGTCAGTTACTTAGATTTATATTCTATTTAAGTTCAGGTTGTCCCTGGTGCAAGATTTGCTTACCAGGTTAGACAATGCAGAGCGGAGTGTTTACATGAGCTGTAAGGATAGTTTCATTGCTTTCAGTGAAGCAGCTATGTTAGTTTGATCTTGCCAGTTCATTTATGCTATAAGCAGTCTGCAAATCTATTGGCAGCCCTTTAAAATTACATTGATTTGGTAATCTTAGGCTATGCCTGTATTAGTAAATGGGACTGTGCCGAGGCCTAGGCCCAGGCCCCAACAGGCAAATTGTTAAACTCTCCTTGTCACCCCTGTGTCCCTGAGCAGCTGCCATGCTCCCAGACAATCTTCAGGCACACTTCAGGAGTTAGGGACTTGGCCAGCCTAGCAAATGATCCCACTAGGCACTTGGATGGAGCCTTTTTTATTCTTGTTATGTGTGTGTGTATATATATTACTTTACTTTGCAAACTGTGCCAGTTGCACTCAGGACCAGAGAGTAACAGGCCATGGCCCTCTTCAGCTTTCTAGTCTGAGAGGTAGAGAGAGAACTACCAATTCACACCGAAATGTTTTGCAACCTGTAAAAAATACATCGACACCAAATAGCAAGTACTTAGTGAAAAATGCTGTTATGTATAAAAGATGTCCAAAGCCAAACAATATATGATAGAAATGTCTGGAATTAAAGATTACTTGAGAAAATTGAGCATATCGAGCAATACTGAGTGATTCAGTGTCAGGAGCTACAGGGCTAGACAGGGGAAAGGTGGGTTTTGATATGAGCAGATTTCAGGTGCAGCGTGGAGCTGGAAGGAGTGGATCAGGAGAATAATAATTTTAGAAGATTTGTTGGGTGACACAGGCTTCCATAGGAGAGAATTTGACAGTAAAACTTCAGGGGAGGTCCAGACTTGACGTGAGGAAACATTTCTTCACCAAGAAGGTAGTCAAACACTGGAGCAGGCTTCCTAGAGAGGTGATTGATACTCCAGGCCTGTCAGTCTATAAGAGGCATTTGGACAGCACCCTTAATAATATGCTTTAACTTTTGGTCAGGTCTGAAGTGATCAGTGAGTTGAATTAGATGATACTTGTAAGTCTCTTCCAGCAGAACTGTTCTGTTCTGTTCTATTCTATTCTATTCTATTCCATTCCATTCCATTCCATTCCATTCCATTCCATTCTAAAATTATTTGAAAATAATTGAAAGTAGAGGGGGGAAAGCAAGAGGGTTTTGGGGAGGATTATGGGAAAAGGAGATGGAATTCGATTGGAAGGGGCACTGGGTGACATGGCCAAATCTTAGGAGAGTGGAACTCTAGGACAGGAAAGATTAGATCTGGGCGGAACTGGGACGGAAGAAGTAAAACCAGGAGCTTTGGGAGAAGAAGACCAGAGAGATGGGAAGTTCTACAGCAAAACAGAAGCTGAGTTAAGTTCAGCTTCAGCTGCTGGAGGCCATTTCCCTCTCCAAGGCATATGCATGTTTTTTAAATATCTTTGCCCTGATTTTTTGCCTTCATAAAGCCCTATGTTTCAAATTTCAGGGACCTGTTTTCTTAAACACCTAACAGCTTTAAAATTCTGATTTTCCTGAAATTCCAAAGTTAAGAAACAAACCCAGCATTCGTATTCTGTGCTTGATTCTCTGCTTCCCCATTCCTCCTATATAGAAAGGCTGTGGAGTGTAACTGAGAGCTGTAGCTGTGACAGCTTTTATGCTTCCCTTTTACAGACTCATTTTGGGGCACATTGATTTATGTGTGTCCTGGTGTGTAAGTTCCCACACCAGGCTAAGATACATCTGAGAACCTCTTACAACAAAAGCTCTAGTAGAACTGGGTCAAATGTGTTTAAGCAAATACTCTGGAGATTTAACACAGAAAAAATGATTGTAATTTAAAATAATGTAATAGTAAAAATCTAATAGTCAGCAAGACAATTAGACGTGAAGTTCTCTCCTTAATACTGAGCAAACTAATGAATTCTTTTGAGTTATCACCATGCATCATTTAATTTCAGGTATGAAGGAAGTGTGTGGGCAAAGATAAGCCCATACTTGCACTTCACAATATGAGCTGTTGAAAAGGCACAGAAGAAGCTGTGTTGGTGGCTTCCTACACCAAAGTTGTGCCCTTCTGTGTTACTCTATTAGGAGTATTTTTCACTTTATTGAAATGGATGCTTTGAAAATTTTATAGCTTAATCTAGCTGTGTCCGTAGAGTGGAGCTGCAACAGTTGGCACAGTGAGGGTCATCTGGCATCTGCATTGAAAGTTAATTTATGTCCCTTCAAAAGCCAGTTTTCAAATCTTAAATTTTAAGGCCAACACCACAATTGTTTGCTGAGGAGCCTGAAGTTCAAAGTAAGGTTATGGGGTAAAATATATTCATTAAATGTTAGTGGGTAGACTGTGAAAAATACCTGAAGCATTTCCCCCTCTTTGGCCTAAAATAGTCAGATCTGTTAGGAGGAAATCTTGGAAGGTAGCAAAAAATTAAAATAACAAACTTAACCAAAACAGAACACCTAAGAAACTTGTATGCCAGATACTCATTCAAATCTTGTTTAAAGTAAAGAAAATTAGAGGCAGTTTTCAGTGCAGCCTCAATTTTATAGCTGTGATAAGCTGCTTCCCCCCAAAAAAAAATTCATAACCCTATTTTTACACTTTTCCATGTAGATACATTTCCAATGTATTTAAACAATAAGAGCAGTCATCGAAATAGATGAAAGAAAATGAAGTATTTGTTTTCAATCTAATTTTTCAGCACTTTTGTGCAACTCACACTTTTTTATTTAGCTCAAGCCGTTTTGCCTACTGCTATTGTAAGTGTTACAAGGCTGTTCTGGAATATTTAAACATAAGCCTTTTGAACACACAGGAAATACTCATTGTTAGTAATTTGTTAAATGGTCAGGCTAGTAAAAATCTAACATATTATTAATCTGGGAGACAAGTAGTATTTCTTTCAATTGGCTTAGCAAGTAGGACAAAACCCCATTAAAAATGCATCCCCTTGGAAATATGAGTGAATTACAGCAGAAATAGTTTTCTGATTGTGTACATTGCATGAAGGAATATTAAAAGCATTTGAAAGCACAGCTAAATCATTCTGCAATTCAAGCACTGAATTTAACATGAGTGGAATACTTAGTGCTATTTTAACATTTTGTATCGTTTCCCAAGACTTGAATGGAATGTCTTTTTCCAACTTGCAATAGTGTTTATTACTCAATTATTCAATACTTGCTAGTATAATCATAAAAATAAGCAAAAATATTTTGTGAAGCATCTTGTTTTATATAACAAACATACTTTTCTTTTTAGAAAACACTGCATTGGATTTTTTTCTTTAAAAGCACTGTGGTTGGGGGAGAGTTGTAAGTGCTATGTATTTTAACTATCGATCTAGTTCATTTTCAGTGTCCAGCTACAGGAATTCTTGTTTGTCCTACCTTTTAGTTGAATGAAAGCTGTCCCTCGATAGAGGGAGTGTCTGCTTGCCAGCTGTCACCGAAAGTCCCTGCTTTCTTAAGTCAGAGGTGCTCCTCTTGCAGCAGGCATGATTCACAGGAGTGCTCAGCAGGCATTTCTGAAGAGCTAAGAGGACGCAGCCCTCTCATTCAAAAACCCTTTTTTGGTGGCTTTTGGACTTTTTAACTTAATGAAAAGCTGAGCTGAATCATATGCTGGCTACTGACTGACGGGTCTGCCTTCTGATTCAGTTCCAGGAGAGAATAATTTTTTGTTTCCCAGCAGAAAATGATTCTGTATGAGAGGTGGAAGGGGACTGAGGATTTTCACTCATTTAACCCCCGTGTTCTTATTTATCTGTGTTAAAGAAAAGCATGGAATTTATTTTATGTGTCTCTAATGGGATGAACTTTTTTGGAGAGTGGAAAACAAATTCCTTTATGTTCTGTAATCAATAAAAATTGCTTCTCGGGAGGAAAAAGTTACAGCATTTTCCCATGTCTGATCCTCTATTCATAATCTTGTAGCAAAACTCAGATTTCAGAAAGGGGAGACAAGCTTCCGAGAAGATCTTACAAATGCCTTCGTGTCTGTTACCCATTTTTCAACTTCTATGAATGTATGGGTCAGATAACGTATCTGTGATTTTTTTTTTCCATATTAAGGAATGATAGGTAAGTCCAAAGTATTAGAGTTTCCTGGAATCCAAGATAATAATCTCAAATCAAGACCTCTTCTTCCTTTCTGTTACCACCTCTGAATCTGAATTAATTCAAGCGTTGGACTTGGATGATTTGAAAATCTCATAGTTTAAGCACCAGTTTCATGCCTATGATAGTCCCATACTAGGCTTTCAGATATGACTGTGCTGTGCTTTGTTGAATTCATATTTTATCTCTTGTTTTCTTGGTTTTATCTTGTTGATATATCTCTTATGCTGATACTGATATTCAGCATAATCAGTTCTTTGTTATCAAAGGAAGAAAACCTTGCTTTTGGAGTATATTCAGTCACTGCCATAGCCCATGAAAAGAAAGGGAGAAAGAAAAGAAAAAAAAGATTAGAAAATTAAGTATGACTTTTGAAGATGACACTGCAGGGTGTGATATCATCATATCCCTTGGTTGAGGCAGATTCGTCTCTTTACAGTCACTGTTGATATTTTTGCGATGTGAGACTTGTAACTACCATCTTCTAAACACCATTAGAGTTACATTATTTGGATATTTCAAAATGCAATATCAGAAAAGTTATATTCATCTATTAATTTATATAAACAACTGTAATTGTCATGTTCCCTGCACCTTAGATTCAGCTGTATTTCAATCCATTTTTCAAAATTTAGTGCAAATTCTTCAGAATTTAGATATTAAAATTTCAACCAGCTCCATGGCCTTGATTTTTTTTTCTGCAGCGATATGGGAAATACTTTATTTGTAATTCTTTTCTGCAGGTAGCCAAAGTCTTGTGAGACTATCTTCGTTACAGCTTTTGATACTGCTACATGGAAAGTATTCTTTGAGAGCTGCTCATCTGCCTGATTTATTTCAGTTAATATGAGTCTGTCCTCTCTAAGGATGAGCAAGTTTCTGAGATAATACTAGCTTCATTCAAATTGCAACTCAGTTATGGCTCTAAACCTGAAGTGAAAATCATTTGGCTGAAAATTTTAGTTTGGAGCCATAGAGAAGAATGTGAGAATGTCAATGATAGTGCATTGTTTCTCTGAAGGCAATGATCCCATTCATTTCTATGGCATTTTTGACAAGGACTTCAGGAGAGACAAGTTTTTCACTGAACTGCAGAACTTCTCTGCCTTTAGAAGCACATGGCAGTCACAAGGCACATCTCTTTCGAAGTGATCATTCATTTTTTTGCTGTACCTTTTATCATCCTGCAGGGACTGAGGGCTTGTAATGCAAAAGGGCAGAACAGAAGGGAGTAGTATGGGTGAATAGGATTTCTGTTTATAAAAAAGTTTAGAAGAAAAAATGTATCAAGGAAAGGGTACCCAGAATTAGTAGATATACATGCCACAGAATCTCTCTGCTTTAGGCAACCGGAGATTCTTGCAGGATGGGGATAACAAGTTTAGGACTGCAGTACCAGTAGTCCAGAGTGGTAAGTGCTGCAGGAGTGTTGAGAAAGGCAGGAATTAGGAGCAGGTCAGCTGTTGATCTCCATAAAATATTTTCTGCATATGTAGGCCTGAATTCAGTAATTGTCAGTTCTGAAATTTTTGAGTTGAATGCACTTGTACTTGGCGTTTCACCCATCACTGCTGGGTAGTGAACATGGCTGCGATGAGGACAGGATAAACCATCATTCCTTTGCAGTCGATCATTGCTTCTTCCCCTCTCCCTTCACAGGAGGGAATCCCACTTTCTCATGTCTGTTTCTTAAAAATTTCCATCATAGTTGTCTTCAAGATTTGTCATCCTCTCCAGCATACCAAGGTAGCTGGGAACTGAGAAGCTCATTGCTCTCAGCTATGGCTGCTTCTCCACTGGGGGAAGGAATTGCAGGCGAGGTCCTCTTTGTGCTAAGGAGACTTGGAACAGGTTGCATTGAGTTTCTAGGCAGGAATAAGGAATTATGTAATCCTGCTGGAATGGCAGTGCTACGTGGGAATAGAAAATGCACAGGAACGATGGAATCTGTGGAGAATCTTACTGCCTAAATCTGTAATGCAAATTTCAGAAGTGTGTATTTTAGATTGTTGCTGAAATGTAAAAACAGAGCACTTAAACACCAGGAGACAGCCTGTGCTGTTACGTAAATTTCAAGGATCTATATTATAAAAAGTAAGAGTTTCTTATTGATACGATTTTTAGGTAGTGATGGGGGGTGGTGGTGGTATTATTATTATTATTTTTATCATCATCATTATTATTATTACTACTACTATTATTATTATTATTATTAGCTACTAAAGCCACTTTTTCTTGTTCCTTGCATTCATGGCATTGGCTAAACTGTTTTCCTGAAACTCCCTACATATAAAGTGTTTTCAAAAGGTGAAGAAATTGATCATGAAGTTGGTCATCATCTGGTGTGGAAAATCTTGACTCACTGGTAAAAGTTTAGCACTCAGTTTAGGAGTGGAAATGCCAAACCACCCTAGCTGTAGGTATTGTGCTTTATCTATGGATTCATTATTTCAGTGCCTTTTTCACAGTAAAGGAAATCCTTGAAGGACAAATATTTTTAATCCTGTCTTATAAACCAGACTTGGGTTCTTGTCTTAAATTACTTGTCATTGCAATACCTGTAATACAAGAAAAGACTTCCAAATCAAATCATTGATACAAGCCAACTTCTTTGCAGTAAAAGTGTATTTTAGAAATCACAGCTATATAACTTTTAAATACGTCTTTATTTATCTTAAATCATGTTGTCATGAACATGAACAACTGTGATAAACTGAATTATTTAGGAGACTGGTTGTGAACTAAGATCCAGGGATTATGATTTCTAATTTGAATTCACCTATCAGGTAGTCACTGAAAACAAGTATCATCTGATAACAACAGCGTTTCATTAATCGAGGAGTCTTATTTCAAGTTATTGGAAGTCCTGACCTTATAATAAGTACAGCCTGATAGACAGAAGCATTTTCCTTTTGTTACTATCAATGTGCCTTAATGGGAGAGTTTCCATTTTTCACTGGTTGTACTGCTGATGGCACAGAGCTAATGCCAGAAGATGCTGCTCTTTCTGTTGCTGTGTCATGAAGTCACAACAAGGAGTCATGCACATGAAATCACGTAACTGTGTACGGCATACATTGGGTTTATCATCAGTCCTGATGCCTTCATAAGCTGTTGTAGGCTAGGACAGACTACTATAGCTAGGCATTAATGCACATGATAATCTTGTTCTAAACAGAAAGAAAAAATATCTTCCAGAGCATTTTGTTCATGCAACAGCTTAGCTTTAAAGTGTAAGGATATGATTTTAGCGCATATGTACAATGAAGTTCAGAATTGGATTCAAAATAGTCTCTGTTCTTGCTTTTCTTCCCAGAAATTGTTGCAACTGAATGTTGCATGCATGATACATCTTGTACATCATGCTTCATTTGAGGATTGATTTTCAACCTCAAATTTGGAATTTCCTGCTTTTGGTTTATATTGGATACTTTGAGTTGCCTGGTCTTGGGTATTTTTCGGGTTGCAGGGCTTTTATAAACAAACTAGACAAATATTTTTGGGTTTCCGATTTTTATGGTTTTTAAAAGCTCCGTTCCATTTTAATAGATGTAGATGTTACAAAAATGTTTTGTCTAATGTCTTACAAATCTAGAAATAATGCTCTTTCTTGCAAACAGCAAATCTAAATATATGTCTAAATCATCATCAACATCATCTTGAGGTCCAGAACATGTTATGTTACTGTGCTTGAAACTCAGCTAAATCATGAATATGTCAAGGTTTGAGTTCTAGATAAATTTTGATCTAGTTTGGAGTGGTGGAGTGCGTTGTTCGTTTTATTTTAATTTTTCTATGATGCAAACTCTTGAACTTTCCTAAGGACCATACATAATGAGTTTTTATGATCTCTTATTTGGTAAGTCATTTCAGATATACTTTTATAGTCTGGAAAAATAACATTTACAAATGCTTACTTTTTTTACTTACGAAGAAAAATTAGTTCTTGAGCTGTTTTGCGGTAACTTTATCCCAAAGTTAACAATTATTTCTAACATTTCAAAAATCCATGAAGCAAATGCCATATTGATTTGCTAAGCTTTTAAATAATGATACATATTTTCTTGGGTTTGTATATACTTTGTTTCAGTGGAGAGAGAGTCTATTTTTACACAAAAGTTAAAATGACATCTTAAAAAGAAGAGCTTCTTTAATGTTCTGTTCTGTGGTAACAGTGGAAAAATTTGTGGTCTCTCATAAGCTTTGACTGCAATTTTGTCCTCAACTTCACTTTCCTATACTTAACTGATACTTCCTTTGTCCGTACACTTGAAGACTACAATCCCATTCATCCATCAGGTACAGACCTCCCTTATCTATGTTCTTATTTCCTTCACATGCAGCCATCTGTCTTCAAACAAGCACCAAGCTATAAATGCAATATAAAATCTGTCTTGCAAAAATATTGTTTGTCTTTAGATACTCCTAGATCTTCTTAAAATTATTTTGCCTGATCCCAAGCTTTAGCCTGGCTTAAGCGGCTTTTTAAGCTTTGTGCCATATAAAAATGCAAACTAAATTTTAAAATATAAATAGAGCTGGTTGAGGACAGTGTTGTGTTTAGGAATGAAAGAATATAAACTGAGGCAGCAACACATATCTGAAATGAGCAAAATAAAATAAATGCACTCTTAGCGTTGTGTCAGCTTTACTTTTCAGCATTTTCAGCTGCAAAAGGACAGAAATTACAACTAAGGCAGTTTGTTAACAGCGAATTATACTCCTAAGTGTTTCCAACTGTCTGCTTTGCTTAAAAAAAGCTTCCTTCTTGAAAAGCGTAGTACTAACATGGGCAACTTTTTGCCCGTTAAAATATTCCTGCCAGGAGCTCACCGTGAGGTTAATGAGCCAGAGAGTTTGTTTCATTATCACTGCTGCTACTGCTGCTGCTCTTGGAAAGACTAAAAAAAAATGGGGGGTGAGGGAAGAGAAAAGGTTAAAACAATATATTTAAAGCTTATTAGGAAAAGCTTTGTAATGAATACTCTGAGTGCCAGGTGACATTTTACCAGTGTGATATGGGGAAGTTGTTAGAGCTCTGGAGCAGGAAGGCCTGCCTGCCATCTGGCCTTCCTTCACGTTACACAAATCAGTTATCTCTGGACCTTGGTCCCATGGGCATAAAATGGCTCCTACTGTAGCCTACATAGCACTTGGTTAATTAAAGTATTGAGCTGGAACTTGTAAGTACGGTAAGCCTTTAACAGAAGAACAGGAAAATGTGCAAAAGCCTGAAGAGCAAGCTTGCATCTCAGGAGAAGGATCTGTGCACCTCTTGAGCAGCCTGCTGAGCATCTTCTAACCACAGCAAAAAGTACTTCCAGCCTGAGGGAGCCAGTGCCTGTTACCAGCCAGGTTTCCATAGAGGCCTTGGCCTCAGAAAATAAATGGATTGACATTCAAAAGAAACCTGGAAATTTCAGTGAGACTCATCATAGAAATACACAGATAAGCGGGAGGAAAGAAAAGCACTTGGAGTTGAAACTGAATTTGTTGATAGTAAAAAGATTTAAAGCTAAAGTTTCTTTCTTGTTCCATTAATTAAGTTACCACATTAAGTATTGTAAAACGAGTTAGAAAATACAGATTGCTAGATAGAAAGACAGAAAGAAGATACTAATGGCATATATAGTTCAGTCAGTTCCTTATTTTTCTATATATGTCTATTGAAAATATAGAAACTATATTTTGTTCTGAATGTATGTTAAATATGAAGACATCAACACTGATGAGTAGAGTTTATAGCTCTACTTCAAAAATTAACCATAAAAACTTAGTCACTTGGCATGTTATAGCTAGGCTTCAATGTACACCTTCAGTCTGGCGCAGTTTCACATGGGCTTTAGTTAATATGATTTCTCTATGCAAGATATACTTATTCAATACGTAGTATATCTAATTACAAATAATGACTCAACAGTGAAGACTGACTGTCTAAATAGTTTTGTATGTCTTTTTTGGATAAGATTGTCCCTAACATAATATCTTTATGTCTTCAATATGAAAGAATGACACTGAAGCTTCATGTAAAGGAACAGAGCAAGTTCACACTGAAATCAATCGTGACCTCTTCAATCATTGCTTTGTTCACATTATGCATTTTTTATTTATATATAGCTGGCGGAATAATGTGTAGTGTAGAAAGACAGTCAGGTTACTAAGCATTAAATTAATGTTTCTTGATCTCTGAAAGCACACTCTGTCTGCACACCGATTTTTCAGGGAACCTCTTCCTGCCCTGCTCTGCAGTGTTTACTTTTCTTTATCATCATATGCAGATGCCACTTTTCTGTACAATTTTGGCTTTAGGTCACAATTTTGCTATTATACTGATCCTTATCTTGGCACCTTTTGAGATTGGCAAAGCAATCCTGGATGACACAATTTGAGGTCTGTTCTCCTATCTTTAAATGTTTATCGTGACTTTGTAAGAAAATACATACGGAGCCTACATAAACACAAAAGGGCAGCTTGTGTGGGTTTTGTCATTAAGTATTTGTTTCAGCATGCGGCACCCAAGGTCTATACTACAAGAAGATACATTTAGAAGAGAAACGTAGATTCAAGCCATAGCTATTTGGTACTGCTACTATTACGGCTAGCATATTGCAAAATTACAAAGTGAGATTTGAAGTCCTAAGGGAAGAAGTGAAATCTGATTGTTCACAGTTGTTGACTCTTTACTTACACTGAGCTGATTTCAACTGGACATGCTTCAAAACCATCTGCTGGCTGTTACAGGCTTTGTAAATTTAGTTTTTTGATTAAAGTTTTCAAGCTGTCTTTCAGATTTAGATAAGGACATCAGAAATTAAGTAGCTTATTTTCATAATTAATTTTAACCTTATTTAATATGAATTTGCAAAAAGTTAGTGAAACAAGTTCAAGTTATAATATTATTATGTATATTATTTTGCTGATTACTTAATTGATTTAACAATATGTATATTCCAAAAAAGCTCAAGGAAAAAAGAAGTGGAAAAAAGCTCTTTAATAAAAAGTTCATGTGCTTGATCTGTCCAAATTAAAAAAAAAAAAAGAAATAGTGCATTTGAACATTGAACACCTAATCTATATTGTTCAAATCAATCTTTCATTGTTTCTTTCTTTAAAAACCCTCCAAAATCATAAACCCAGCAACAAAATGTTTCATATGATTAGTTTAACATGCCCCCATAAAGAAAAACATTAGCTTTGGATTCAGACGTTTGGTTCTGTTACTGTCATCAGAATTGACAAATCTGTTATTTCCCTCTGAAAACCTGTGTAAATATACTAAAGTACACTTGAAAAATATTTTAAGAGCTTGGGAGATGGCTTTTTGGGTTTTTTAAAGTTTTAAATAACGATTTTCCTGGGCATTTCAGCCCATTTCCAAATTACAGTTAGAAATTTTGCTTCTTGAGTCTTTCAAGCGAACATAAAGCTAGCAATATCCTCCCAGTGCACCAAGTACAGCCTCTTCATTTCAGGCCCTGTATCATATAACCTATTTCATAGAGTTGCCCAGCTCACTTTTAAAACTTTTCAGGTTTCTAGCCTTCAGTAGCTCTGCTGGAAGGCAGCCCCACAACCTCACTCTTCTGATGGTTAAGAAAGTTTCCAGTCTAAATCTGTTCATGTGAAGTTTATAGCCTGTTGCTTTTGTGCTTTTTTAAGATTAAACTGTCCTTCTCCTTTGCAGGGAGTTCTAATGATACGATGTATTGAACTACTCACATCATTCTTCTTACTCTTGCAGTGTTTTTTTGAAAGACAGTCTGTGTTTTGAAAGACTCTTACAGAATATGGAGAGCCAGGTATTTACTCAGATGAGTTTTCACTAGTGATTTTCACACTTGTATTAACTCTTTACTGTTTCAATTGAATTTACCTTGTATAGTATATCTGAAGAAGCTATTTGTAGTTAGGATCCTGGGTCATAAAGAAAGTGCATGTTTTCCTCCTGTCTGATTTCTGGCTGGTGAGCTACAATAATTAAATTTTGTAATAGTCCTTGGGGCTTGCCAAATTTAGAAGTTTAAAAGTTAGGCAACTAAGTCAGTCTTCCAAACATCCTTTGTGAGTGACTGTAGAAAGAAGGAAGAATCTCCAAAGAATCTCCATTCATCTCATTTAGACATGTGTCTAAACTAGATAATATAAAATTACCAGTGGTCTTGTTCACATCTTTCTAGTGATTATACAAGGAGACTCAACAGTTGTGAAGATACATAGTTTTTAGATGGATTGGATGAGATGAGTCCCATCTTAACTGCAGGACACTCGCTGTACTTTATAATATTACATTTCATCCCATGTTTACTATTCCAGTCCATTTTTCCCTTCACATAGTGTTCTTCCCCTTTCATGCTGGCAGTGTTTCTCATTATTTATTTTTTTTTTTTTTTACTTCTTGCATTGATTCCTATTTTAGGGGTGAAATCACGAAGTAAAATAGTAAACAAAATGAATGCCAAGACTAATTCAGGAGAAGCACTACTGGAGTAATCTGTTTTCAGACCAGAGGTTCCCCTTTCAGCACAGTTCATTGGCATTTCCTCTGCAACTGTCACTTTTTTCAGCACCTTCATAGTCTTTTTCTAATCCTCCTTTTTTTTCCAGTTTTCTTAGTAATCTCCATTGTGATACCTTACCAAATGTTCTGCTGAAGTTCAGATAAAATCTAATCTCACTGTGCTGTTCTTTTGTCTGGAAAATCAGATATCCTATCAAAGGAAAAATCAGGCTAGTCTGACATGACCTACCTTTACTAAAGCCATGTTACATTTTATTCTATTGTCCATTTACCTGGAAGCCATTAATTATTCTTTCCTTCAAATTTTATCCTAGGAGGTGTGAAAGGATAGAGTTTTGAGTCACTTTTTATTTTCTGGTTTTGGAACAAATGCTTTTATGACTTGAGCATATTTAGTAGCTCCATGTAAGGAACATCTTCATTTAAAATTCTTTCTATTGGATCTGGTATTATATGGCCATTTCTCAGAGTTCTGAGATGAAAGTGGGCTTATGAGGAGACTCAAGTGCATTAAGCTCTTTAAGATCTGCTTGTGCCTTGACTATGATTATGGGTATATATTTATCTCACCACTTTGTCTTCACTGAAGACTTCCATTTAATCTGGGATCACATGTTGATTTCTATTATGCTATTTCTACTTCTTCCCTAGAAGTACTTTTTTTTTGCCAGTAGATGAAGGAGTTTTGGGCATTTCCTTGAGCACCTTTTTTTCAAGAAGTAGTTAATTTTGCCATTTTGACAGTTCTTTCTTTTCCCAGTCATTTTAGGCACTCTGCTTTTTTCAAATATCGTTATTTGTCCATTTGGATCTGGAGACAACATATAAGAGAGACGTCCTTGCTTGAGATACAAGTTCCAATTTATATCTGAATATTTCATATAAAGAAATTTAGGTGTCCTTCATCAATGTGTTGGTCTTTCTAGCAATTTTTTGCCTGAGACAACTAATATTTTCAAATATATCTCAAGGGAGCTCTTGAAAAGGTGTTTTAAAATGTCCTCTCTTCTAAGTAGTTTATTTTACAGGTAAAATAAATAGCTGTGCATGTTTAATAGTAAAATTAGGTTTATATTACTTGCACACTTTTAAGGGAGTTTCTGGTTAATCAACGATTGTTTTCAGTGAAAAAAAAAGAAAGAAAAAAGAAAGAAAGAAAAAGGCTTTGGTGTTGCTGAACAAACAACTTTTACAAAACACTTTGACTAAGATATAAACACACTAAGTCATTAAAAGGTAGTAGACTAAAAGTTTGCAAAGGAAATGTAAGAAAACAATGCAGTGGTATTACATCGCTCGGTAACAATTACAGAATTATTGTGCTGTAGTATATACTGAATATTTTCTTATTAAATTAAGACACATCATCATCAATGACACTTGGCTGCGTATTTTTTTCTTCTATATTAAGTGGAGAGAAAGAAGATTATTTAGCTAGTTTGTTCAGATGTTTAGTCAGTGAGGTTTTGGAAAGTTGCTGATGAAGTACAGAGGCCAATATTCTCCTTTGCAAATGTGACAGGAGCCTGTTACGTGCCCCACCGAGAATACTCTGCACTATTTGCTGTGTGCAGAAGGCTTTGCTTGACAATCAGAGGTCACTGGGAGAACTTTTTTCAAAAATCTCCGTATTAGCAGTTTCTTAATCCAAGTTATGGAATGAAACAAACTGTTGTTACCCACTGTAGTATCCTGATGTTTGGGATTCGGATCAGCTAGTTGCCCTGGGCTTTTTCATTCATCTTAGCCTAATGTAAAATGAAATGCAGATAATTAATTGCAGAATTTGCAATAAAGAGCTTATTTGCAAAGCTTTATGAGAAAAGTGAATGCAAGCAAAAAGAGTAAACCCATATAACCTTGTTTAGAATAAATATTAGTTTAAAGGTTTCTTTTGTCTCCGTGCCCTCTGACACTGGGTGTATTCCAGCTAAGACATCTGATTTTCCCCACATTATGGATATTTGCAGAAGATAGTCAAGATTTGGGGCAGGTCCTTTTTATCTGCATAGTCAACATTCATCTTTCATGAAAGAGAGGAGGAGGAGGATGGAAAGGGAGATAATTCATATTCAGACAGTCATAGGCCTCTAGTCATTTCGTATCCATAATCCAATTCATTCTTGCCCAACCATTGTTTGCTATCTCCTGTTTTAGAGATGTTCATGTTTACTTGGCCCAGCTGAACAAATCTCATCCTTCCAGCCAGACTGGGTTTCATGTGGCTGAACATTGGACACCAACAATTAGGCATCTGTTGTCTAGATTCCTTTTTTAAGCAAAGGAAAGAAACAAGCATTTGTAGCATGTGACTCACATGGTCTATTTTAGACATCTGTGTACACTGGGATAGGAGGACCAGCATCCTAGAGACACATTTGTCTCCACTGACTATAAAAGAAGCCTTGCCAGCCTGCACAAATTTAGGGATTGTCAACCTTAGGTGGGGTGATACTCGTCCCTAAGGACTGTGCTTGTACTAGGCTAGGGTTTTACCAAAGCAGTGATTCATGAGGAATTCCTCTCCTCTTCTTACAGAGCTGGGAAATTTCCACGTTCCAGAGAGAAACTTCTCATTCTCCCTCTTTGCTCACCCCACAATTACAGTGTAGCTGTACATTATGTAGCTGGGACTGTGCGTGCATCTCAGGGGAGAGCTCTTGTTTAGAGCTGGTCACAGAAGTGACCCGTCAGTGCTGTCATTAACTGCTTTGGGGGCTTCTGACTCTTTTTCATGACCTTGTGATTGAAGGCAATGAAAATTGTCTTGGAAGACCTGGTGAGGCAGATAGGAGTTCCCAGCACTGCTCTTCTCTGTGATCTCAAATAGTTTCAGGACTTTGCCAGCATTCTGCTTGCACCTACAAATGTTCCTTCAGCAAAGGGAAACAGATTATGGTAATTGATATTGCAACTCAAACAAAGCAAAGCTTTCATAGAAATCGTGTTTGCAGTACGTAGAAACGATTGTAGATGTTCTAAACCTTGTGTAATTGTGTATGACTGTAAAAAAGTGCATTTAGAAACATTCTTAGTGTCCAAGTATGAGCATCTTCAGACACTTTCTTTTGGGTTGAACCTGAATGTGTGTGCTCTTAGGGTCAGTGATGAACTGAAGCTGACTTAATGCTCCTAATGTTGGACCCAGAAAACCACATGATATAAAGCAGTGGTTTAGGCTCAAGTTACTTTGCTGATAAGATTTCTCACCAGGAATATCATCAGGTTAACCTTGTCTCAGCAGAATTTCTTGGACGCCTCTGCCACTCAAACTTTATAAAGGTTCAAGTATTTGATCTGCATTTAGCATAAAACCAGCATGAAGCCATAATGTCAGCATAAAGACCTTATTATAGTGTGCTTTAGGAAATGAGAAAGTTATGTGATTATGTCCATACCTGACCTGGTGCAAAATTGGGTGATCTGCTATAGCACAGATCTGATACAAATGTCTGTGGAGCTTAGGGTTTTTTTTATCCTGTTACACTTCTGTGAGCTTACCTGCCTGTTCTAAGGAGAGTAAAGAGAAAGTGATAGAAGAGAAACCACCTAGTGAAGGTGTTAAGATGACAAAAGTGCTTCTATTGCAACTGTACTAGTATTCTCTTCCCTAAGGAAAAGTGACTATTCTAGTTTCTGGGAGAAGTTACAAGGGGACATTCTTATTGCAATTTTTTTAAAAGGGGGGGGGGAAGAAGAAAAAACAGAAAAAGCACATTTTAATAAGACAACACTATTGTTGCTTGATTTACTCTTTTTTAATTATAGATTTCCTAGTAGAAAAAAAAAAGACAAAAAGAAGAAAGAAGTAGCATAGATGCTTAGCCTTTAGTACTCCTTTGTGGTTCAAACAGTATTCGAAATTTTTGCTGGTGTAGATTTCATTAATTAAAAAACCAGTAATACTCTCAATATCCTTGCTCTTCCTCTACATTACAAAGCACACTAGGGCTTTGGTTTTGAAAGCTAAAAAATAGCAAGCTGTTAATGTCATTTTATATTTGTGCTCCCAGAAGATTTAAATGAAGTCTTGAGGGTAACCACAATCCTTGGTGAGAATCCTCTTTCCTATTAAAGCTGACCTGGACAGGACTTGCTTTAATGCTGCATTTAAATTGTCCAGAGAAAAGAATCTCTGTGGGAGACGTCTCACATTCTTCTTGCTCCCTGCTACTGACCAGCCCAGCAGAGCCGCTGCGACTTACTCATCAACAGGGGAAAGAAGGAAACCAGTACTTCCCAGTTCTGGAAAAGAAAACCATTCAGGAAAAAAATACGTACTAGATCCCACAAACTAATAATGAAAGGTCTGTTTGATTGCCAACAACTTACTCCTGACCTCATGAACTGGAAAATATTTTCTGTTTTCCTTGGGTAAGTTGTCAGTGGATTGTTTCAGGATTTCTTAGGATGGATGAAGTAGCTTAAAAAGTGACTTCTTTAGGTTTTTTAAATAATTTTTATTTATTCAGAAAACTTCAGTTTGCTAATTATTTAGCCTGAACAGATGCATTTAGCTGCCAGTAGAACATTAGCAGTGAGATTTCTGTGATGTTCCCTCTACAGAGTTAGCACCTGTGTTAAACTCTTGTTCTAAGTCACCGGCTGGACCTGCCTCAGTCTCTGCATTAATAAATTAGGAAAACTGGTTTGGAAAAGTTAGGTAATATAAACAACTCCCCTCCTAAAAATAAAACACATTTTATTTGCATACATTTTTATATCACATAGATACTTCAAGGTACATTTATTTTTTTGCATTTACATAATTTGATGTTATTGAAACTGCTTTATGAGTCCAATGCAGGGATTTGTTTAATATACACTAAATATAAACTTATTTGCTAAATATAAACCTGGAGCATATTCTTATGGTCAAATGTATAAGATTCTTTGAAACTGGATGTATAGTGTTGTTACTATACTACTTTTTAATGAGGTTAGAAACAAAAGAAAGAATACTGATGAGATATAGATCTAACCTTGGAGTCTGACTCTGTGTGCAGTGCCAGCTACTTTATAACTGCAGTCAGACTTCAGGAAAACACTGAACACCTCTAGTGTCCTTCTCTGGAGACATTCAAAACCAGCCTGGATGCATTCCTGTGTGACCTAGTCCAGGTGATCCTGCTCTGGCTGGGGTGTTGGACTGGATGATCTTTCGAGGTCCCTTCCAACTCCTAATATTCTATGATTCTATGAAAAAGAGATAAACTTATTTTTAAAAGGAGACAAGAGGAGAGGAGGTACGTATGAGTACAGTTTAAGTGGGCTGAAAAAAAAATCCATTTCCATTAAAAGCAGATAAGTGTCTGCTAAATATTGATATTGGTGGTAACTGATTTTCTGACAAAACTGAAAAAAAAATTATACACTATTATACTACTTTTGGAGAATTTTAAATGTCCAAGAAATCTGTCAGGAAGTCAGATAATTACTTTAACACAAAATTATCACTCTGGTAACTTACATCAGTCTTAGAAGGTGACTTGAACTGTCTTGCTGGTAAATTTGAAAACAGTATAAAATATGTCCAGTCACTGAGGATATGGCATGCATCCTCCTTCCAGCACAAAAGCCAGTATGCGGCACTAATGCGTATTTCAGAGGGATGCTAACTTCCAAATGGCTGGAGGATACCAGCCAGCTGCCTGCACAAAGAGCAAGAGAAACCAAAACCCAGGGGGAGAACACCCCTGCTAAAATCCTTTAAGTCTCCTGTGCCTTTGCAGCAATGATTTGCCTTATAGAGCTCCAAGCAAAACCAAACAGGAAAGATCTTAGACCTGTTGCACTGCCAAGTATTTTGTGGTCTCTGGGAGCTTGCGAGTTGAACTACGAGACCTGTGTGGTATGTGAGAGGGCTGGAAAGGATTGTTTCGAGTGGGAAGGGAGCGACAGCACTGCTGGATCTCAGTCACCAGCATAGGTGCCAGACGGCCTCTTCCTTGAAGTTTAAAAAGGGCAAGTGAAGTGATCCGACAGCTAGTAAGTGTACCCAGTAAGGTCAGGTGAAGTACAAACTCCCTAATTATGGTGACCTCTCTACTTACCACAAGGAGGGAAGACGATCTGTGGAGCTTTTGAAATCTGAGTTATATTTCTTTCATTGGAATGTATCCTCCAGTCTTTAAAAGCTCACTGTTCTTCCATAGACCTGGTATACCAGTTTTGTGACCGAGTTGTACTAGTTGCAACTTATAGTCAGCATTATCCTTTCTCTGGAGAAGGATGCATCAGAAAAAGCCGTGTTGCAAGGCTGTCACACCATGAGGTGGCTGTCATGGTAAGAATGGCCTTCCTTTGGATGAGGGTTTCTGACAGTGCTGGCCTGGAGCCCTCTCACTGCCAGCTGCCACTGTGTCAGATCCATGAGCTCCAGTTGGACAAAACAAATGTCAGTGATCCAAAGAAAAAGAGAAATGGAAACTTTAAACTCACATAACTGCTGTGAATCCCTGGGAATCCTTAAGCCTGATACTTTAAATGAAAAGGTATGTCCAAAATGAAGGGCTACCATGCCATCTGTGGTAGCTGAAACATTGCAGCCACTGGGCAACAAGAGCCATATACTCTTTTTTTATATGCTGTGAAGTAAAACTTAGCACTTCAAACTAGTTGTGAAGGCAACTCCGTTGAAAAAGTTCAACAGAGTGTTTCACAGCATAGTATTACCTCAACAACAGGCCTTCAAGTCACAAAATAATGGGAAGGAGATAGAAGGATGTAGTTTGTGAACAGAGTCCAAGAAGGTATTACTTGTGTTCACCTCCCTAAACAGCTCTGTGGGCAGTGTAGTGGTGATTACCCAGAGCAGAGAAATGATACAGCCCTGAGGCATGCCTGGTTTTGGAGAAGAGATTGTAAATCACACCACACACATGCAGAGTGAGCTTCTGAAGATTTCTGCCACAGAGGGCAGGCTTCGCAGAGGGTGACCTTCTCCACGTATGTCTGTTTCCTGTGCTGCCCCAGTCACAGGGCTGTGCTTACACCCCAGCAGCCCTCACATTGCCAGATAATGTGACAGTTTTCCATTTTTTCAGCCTGTACTTTGGAAGCAGCAAAATACTTCAGATCTAGGCATTAGAAGTCTTCCTAATGCCTAAAGGACAATAAGGCATTCTCCAATACTTTTTGTATGTAACAGACTTTTAACTGATTTAAATGCAGCTACAGGGCATGTTGCAAATTATTGTCCATTAGTCATTCTTGCTTCTTGTACCTAGATCTTTGCTTCTTGCCATAGAAATGGTGCTCAAATCCCTGGGATGATTGCTGCCTTTCCCCCACATGATCATAATGTGCTTGGAGTGGATGTAATATGAGCCAATTTTCTGCTACAATACCAATTAGATCACCTGAGAAATAAAATGTCGTGAATTCTGCTTTCTGCTGCTGTTGCTGCTCCCTGACCAGAAATCCTGCTCACTCCAGAGGCAGCTCTTTCTCCCTTCTCCTTCCCCTTCCCAGGCTTGGGCCTAAGACTTCCTCGACTCCTTCTCCCTCTTTTCTGAAGCTCATTGTTCTTAGATTGAAAGCAGACTCCAAACCCACCACAAACTGGTTTCTTCTGCTTGAAACAGCCCTTTCTGTGCACACTGTGAATGTGGAGTTACTTGCTAACAGTTTGGATCAGACATCATTTGCCAGAGAGAGCAGGGAGGAGTAAGACAATGTGCACATCAATGTCTTGGTCCTGCCAAAGTGTAAAAGCACCAGAGTAAATTTTCTTCAGATAATTTTTGTTCACTTAAAAATGACAAATCTGATTAAAGTTTTGCTTCTAATTTGACAAAACTCAGATGGATAGTCTTTCTTTAAAAATTTGGACATAACCATGGAGAACAGTGAAACATTAAGTTTAACAAAAATACCTTGTTTTCCCTTAGAATCGCTGACCTACTAACTCCATAAGGGTTGATTTTGATATTTAGCCACTAAAAACATTTCTCATATAAATTGAGTTGAGCATTAAACATTAGAATTATTTACAACTTGCATTCTAATTCTTCTTCTAATTGTTGGGTCAAACCAACAGCTAGACCTGAAGCTTCATAATACAGGCATGAGGGTTTTAACAAATTTGTGGTCATCAGAGGTGTCCTAGTCTACTCCACTTTGTGAAACATTTGGCTTCTTGTAATATATTTTTAAACTTCTGATTCATATAATTTCAGTATATATTAGAAAGTATATATTACTTCAAGCCTGGTTTTAGGTGAGAATTTACCACATATTGGACTCGTTATGTGTGAATGATTGAGCATCCTTGAAGAGACTCCCATTTGTTCTACTAAAAAGGCAGTTTTGTCCCTCATCGTTTATATGTGTAAGTTTGGATCGATAGTTACAGTTAATTAATTGATTGATGATGCTCTGGTGAAACTCTTAACAGGTGCAGTGCTATGTCTTTGTGGGTTTCTACCATGGTTTTTTAGATTATAACATCTGCAAAGTAGAAGATTTTGGGGAGCATTGAGGTAGTTCTACTGTTTTAATTTTCTCTAGCAAAATTAAGCCTTCAAAGTAGAAATTATAATGTATAATATTTTTAATTAATTGACTGCAGATGAATTGATGGAAAGGAGTTCACAGAATTCCTTCTGTATAAAAACAGCAGCAACAAAAACCATAATGTACTCTTAAGTCTTCAGCCTCCCAGAGGCCTCTCTCTCTGAGGTCTTTCAGCCTTAGTAGTTCAGATGAGATTTAGGTATGAAAACAACTTTGTGTCTTTTACATGAGGAACCTGATTTATTTAGGTAGAATGATTATACTCTCAAACAGCAAATTGAACATGCTTATCCTGTAAAGAAAAGAAATAATAATAAAGTTAATAATAATGGGTACATTACACTCAAAACCCTTGCAAGAATAGTACTTGATGGAGGCAGTGTTGCTCTACTATCCCAGAAGTGGGTTGCCTTCAGAGATGGAGGTTGTTTCCTAAAAAGAGCAAGTTAGTTCCTGATGAACATCATTCACCTTCCACTGTGATAGCTGTGCCTTGTTTCCTTGTGATCTGCTGCCAGGGGAGCACTTCTTTATGTGAACTATGTGGACTCTTCTGAAAGATACTGTATGTCACAATTTCTAAGGGAAAATACATGAGAGGTTATAGAAAATATTATCAAGCTTTAATTCTAAGGCATGTATATGACACAATCAATAAAGCTGATGAGTGATCTTTTCTGTACATCAACAATTATATCTGCCCCCTGTGGATACTACAAACTCGAGCAAAGAATTATTGGCCACCCAGTCCCAGCAAAAATGTTTTCTGCATTACATATAAAGCTGTTACTTAGTTTTTATAAGTTAATTTTGATGGAAATGGAACATATCCTGACCCACCGTTTTCTTTAAATGTAGACTGGGATTAAATTATTATGGTTTGGCAAAGAGAGCCTGCAGTTTAGAATCTGTATTAAATTTCAAGAGGGAAAAGGAGTTACAATTAAAAAGCTATGTTTTAACCTAAACCGGATGACCATCAGTAGTCTGAACAGTTCAGTTGAATAATTCTCCATGTGGAGAAATTGCAGGAATGGTAACTGAAAGACTATTCCTGACTTTAGAGGTCACTCTGGAGCAGGGCACCACCAGCAGCAGGATAGCAGTCTTGTTGAGAATCCCTTGGGACCTCACCTTGTAGTGGGCAGCAATGTTGTCTGGCCAAATCTAGGCCCAGTATAATGACTTGGAAGGATTTTTATCATTGCTAAATTTTAATCAGTATTAAAGAAGTAGACATACACTGTCACTTGGTCGGTCAGTCCTTAAGAGCAGCTGAACAGTTTCAGTTCCCAGTTAGGACTCAGCAGCCAGGACACTTCTGATTCAGGTCTAGGTTTTTTAGATGTGAATTATCAGAGAGACAACTGATTTAGTGTTTGGGTTTTTTTTGTTTTGAGGCTTTCCTAGGTTTAGTTCCTAATGGACCACAAGATAATGCGAGCTTTTCTAAGTAATTCAGTTCATTGCATAGGTGAGTTTGCCTTTGATCATTTCTACAGCTTTTTTCTTAATCTTCTTTTAGAGGAGGTATGACTCACAACTGTATCTATGATTTTGTGCTGTGAAGGAGAAGTGTGAGTCGATTTTTAAAAACCTGTATGCACTGAAGTGATATTTATTAGACAGAGATAGAAAGGCTGTTAGTTTTTCATCCCATAGTGAGCCACGGAAGATTTTTAAACTTTGCATGTAAAAACCTGCAACTGTCCAAATGAAGCATGTCCTCGCTTTTTCTGCTGTTTTGTGGCTCCTTGTTACATATTTCCTCACAGGTTGAAAGGCTTTGCTTCACTGGCATATCCTCAGGCATTCCAGGCGATCTCACTAAATTCTTTTGCATCCTACTAAATGATGAAACACTGCCGGTAGCTAGCAGAGCCTCAGTAAAAGCATTCATTCCTCTGTGAAACTTGCTCCCTCTGGTGTTTCAGCACAGCCAGTGCTTGGTGACCTTAGAATCCAGGCTTATAATTTAATTACATCAAAGTAATGAGGCAATTTTTCCTTTAAAAAATTTGTAAAATTATTTTTAAAACATATTGTATTAAAATCTTATTGTGAAATAAGTTTTTGTTCAGTCAGTGTTTTCATAGAGAAGCTTGGCTGTCATTGCAGTGTATATAGAGCCATACACATACCTTCCTATATGGCTCTGAAAGCCACCTTCCGTATCAATAATCCTTCCATTTTATTATATTATTTCATTGTATTCCCAAGTTTTATGCTTATGGACTTAAAGAAAAATAATTTGTCAGTCTAATCATTTTCTAGAAACACAGCTTGGTGTTTGCTGTTATGGTTTGGTTTATAATGTCAAATATTTGTATCTGTCACACTAGGAAAAATAATCTCATGTAAGCATATTTCTAATTTAAATTATTCCCAGAACATTTCTAGAAAAGCTATTTTGGGAACATAAATTATCCTTGATACTGAACTGGAATTATGTTTAAGAATACTGAATTGTGGAGAGAAGGCAACTTTCTGTATCCATCTGACATGAAGTATTCCAAGGGTTTAATCCTATTCCCTGTGAAATTGAAATTAAAGATCCCTTTTACTCATGAACAAGTTATGTGGATAGCAGTGAAGGTGATAGAAAATATTTGAAAAAGCAGGAGGTTCAGTGATGCCTGGGAAAGGCAGATTAAAGATAAAGACAGAGATATTAAAAGCTCCCTCATTACTATCTGAAATATTTCTCGTACACCAATTTTAGTAGATTATTACATGCCTTAATTGCTCTTTTACTGACATCAGAAAGGTGTCCTTTCTAAAAGCATTATTGGTGAACAACCAAGTGGAAATTTGAACTTGAACAAACAGTTTCTGTAAAAAGAAACTCCTGCTTCAGTTGATCAGTATAAGACATGTTATGATCCTTCAGTTCTCACCTACTACACAAGAACTTGATATTTCATATTGTGTCATTACTTGGGTGGAAAAAATCTCTAACGTGTTAGAAAACTTTGAATAAGCTAGTTTTCTGGTTTGGTTTTGTTTGTTGTTTTGGTTTTTTTATTATTCAGAGCAATTTAGTTAGTTCTGCAACATTAGAATTCTAATACATGCTTACAACTCACCTAAGATTGACTGAGTAACATTTGAAACACTTACTGTGTAGAGGAACTTGTATATAACAACTGAAATGTTTCTTGCATGCCTGAGATTGTAAGTGACTCAAACAAGCTTCTTACTGCACTGTGGGGAAATCCTGTCACCTGCTTGGTTTAGTTCTCTGCACTTAATAAGCCAGAGCACTTTTCCCAGTCTCAGACTCCTGCAATCATCTCTGTATCCATTCTGTCTGGCTTACATAAAAGGCATTTTAAAGAAGCTGGAATGGAAGAGTTTAAACTTCCCAGATGAGCACTGTGAAAGGTGTTTTTAGATTGGCATTTTAAATGGAGCATGTTCCTGGGCTTGCAGATGGCATAAAAAGTTACTGCCTGTCAGGTGAGATGGAGTGACTGACTGTACATGTGCACATTAAACCTGTCCCCACGGTGAAATAAAACGTTAGCCTAAACGAGGGAGGAAAGGAAGCAGGTGTGCAGGTACAAGTGCTCTGCTGCCAGATGGCAACTGCTTAGATTTGCTTGTTTGATCATTTGCAGTCATCTGCAACACAGGAATTAAAATAAGAGCAGGAGTAGGAGCAACATCAGCTTGCGTCTTTTGAGTGTATAAAGTTTCAGTAACTGTTGCTCAGTCTGTCTTATCATATTTGGGAGAATAAAATCCATGAAGATTCTTATTGCATAGAAGTCAATGTGAATTTTGCCATGGGAATATGAACAAATCTTTAAGAGGCATGCTTCTATCAATCTGTAAAATATCTTAGTAGTACATAGTTAGCTATGGTTGAGTACCAACAGCTACACACATATCAAAGTATATAAAGCTAGAAGTTATTTAGCCTATGGCATGATACCTTTTGTTTTTATGTAGCACTCCCACTCTTTCAGCAAAAAAAATTATCCAAGAATGCAACATAGATAAACCAAGATAGACTTTTATTACCACAGTGAGCTAATAATGAAAGAGCATGAGGTGAACTAAAAATTCTAAGAAAATTTGTATTATAACCTTTCTGTATGTTTTCGTTCATAAGAGTGTGCTGCTGGCCTCATTTTTTCTAACAAAGCATTTCTGTAGATGAATTATTTGAGTCTAGAAATGCAGCCACATTACTGATTTCATGCACAGCAACCAGTCACACTATAATCACACACTGGACATTCGTCTTTGGCATCTGAATAGCTACCAACATCAAGTCACCTGAAAGTTGACCAATTTTTCCAGTCATATTGCAGTTTACCTAAATAGTGACTGTTGTTCCAGTCCTGCCTGTACCAAATCTGTCCACAGCAGACTATTCTTGGATAGATTTCAGTTGTTCTCACTTACGAGGATGTATTTCATTCCTCTAGACTATCGTGTATTTTTCCACTTGAATATCTTGAAAATACTCTCTTATATGCTCCTATGTTTTAGTTTCTAGTATAGTTTCTATTGTACACTTAGTCATTCTAGCCAGCAGTAGAATGGCATTACCACAGTTTGAATTTCTGTGAAAGGCAGGTTTAAGCTGTAAAAGCTGGGTGCAGGCATTGTGTGTCCATCCTCACTTTGACACTTTATATTCAATTTTGTGAATACAGAAAACATACTGCTAGCTAAACCACCTGCATCTTTGATTTATTTGACACCGTTTTGCTTGTATACAATGAGTGAAGTGAATACAAAATTAAATTGGATTCCCTGGCTTATCCCAGGTTACTGACATAAACCATAGGCCAAAAGTTCTGAATTTTCAGAGAAAACTGTCACAGGGACTTTGGCAGTCTAACCACGGGAAGAGTATGAAGGTAAAAAGTGAAATCCAAAGACAATTTTATATATTTTTTATACTTTTTCTTTATAAGAGAATGTGCAAGTGTATGCCCACATTTCGCCAGAAAATACATTTCTATAAGCAATAACATCAAAGATTGCATATTACCAAGCAAATACTATGATTGCAATTTATACATACAGCTTTAGCAATTGGGTAATTTATACTACTGAAGCACCACACAATTTCATAAAATCTTAGAATCACAGAATGGTTTAGGTTGGAGGGGAGGTTTAAAGGTCACCTAGTTACTCTTTTTGATTTTCTAATGTATTTTTGGCATTCCAAAATGGTTATCTGATCTACTTGTCTCACTCTGTCTATATTAAGCTGTCCACCTCAAGGCAGGATGTTTTTGAATGTATTTCCTATGTTCTAACACAGATGTTCTTCCATGCCTTCCATTACCTTAGCTCTTTGTTGCCTTCAGAGACTCAGAATTTCTTGCAGCTGAACACCTATATGAAAATTGTCTCTACTTAAAATTAAATATATTTTTGTCTCCAAGTTTGTCCTACATAATTTTTGTTATTACTGTATTCTGTATTCCTTTTTCCATTAGTGGTAACAATACAATTTTTAGAAATTTTACATCTGGAAAAGCCATAAGTAATCCAAACGTCTAGAAATTATTTAAGCACATGAGAAATAATAGTTCATTTTAAAAAGCAAATGTGAAGTAGCTGCTATTACTAATACAATTTAAGATTGGTCCTGATAGGTCCTGATAATGACAAAAATAGAAAGCTCAACTTTGTGTTCTATATCACTAGAAATAGTCTGAGACCAGCATTAAGTATAGATACTTTTTCCATACTCAGTTCATATCTTCTAGTAGAAAGGAGGTAATAAAAGAAAGCCCATGTAACACATGGTATTAACACAAGAATCTGACATTAATGTTCCAATGTCAGTCGAAAAAATAAGTGAACAAGGATTAAAATGCTAAGACTTATTATTGCAGAATGTATAGAGCTGTATGCACGCATACTGTATACATCATTGCCTTTAGCATGAATGGTAATTTAAAGCCCAAAGCTGAAGTGGAACTCCTTACATGTCTGTTTACTTGGGACTTAATAACCAGTCCTGCAGTCTGGAAAACAAAAAAGCTGTTTCTGCGGCACCTGATTTCTTCATAAATATTCAGGGAAGAGTTTTGTTGCTCTGTAGAAGCTGCCTCTACAAACATTTTAAATGTACCATATTTGTAAGTATGAATTGTTTATGCAGTATTTACTTTCATGAATACTCTGTTCTGTGTGGCTAAGCCCCATGTAAGTGGGATTTGAATGAGGGTTCAAGTGGTAACCAAACTCTCTCGTTGCTGGTTGTTTTTTTTGTCTCGTCAAAGAGGTGTTTCATTGAGGGTGTAGCAGAAGGGGAAGAGAATTGAAGTGGGGCTGCTCATGGTGGAGCAGAGGTCCACAGAAATGCTCCTGCTCCACAGCCCACCCACACAGGAGAACAGTGGGAGGAAGCCCAGGAGTGCCCGCTGCTGTCATGAGCAGCGTGAGTTCCCAGCCACCCCCTGCCAGGCTGCCAGCCACTGCACAGCGAGGCAGGGGCTCTGCCGCGTCCCCTGGCCTCTCCTGTGGTTTGAGACACTGTAATATTGGCACCATTTTTGGCTGCTGCTCAAGGATGTGAGTTAGGAAGAGACTCCTCAGCAGCACAAGGCAAGGCAGAAATGAACCCTGAGCTTTACAGCGCTGTCACCGTGTAGAGGACAGTGTCCCAAAATCAACCAGTTATCATCTGCTGATCGGGGGACACCATGTATTTCTTAGTAGTATTGTAGCTCTACAATTAACATAGATATTTTCAAAATGCATACCTTAATCCACATCCTTTGTAACTGTTGTTTTCAGATATAAGCAGGTTTGTATTGTTGTCACACAAGAGCGAGAATCATTTCCAACAGTAAAAAGCATGTATGGTATACTGTTGTAGTTGATGAACCACAAGCAGATTAGTTACAGAGGAATAAACAAACCTTTCAAATATTATGCTTGATAAAAAGGTATTATTTGATTTCAGTAGACCTGAGAGATTCAGCCCTGTGAAGTTTGCATCAACAGAAACAGCAACAGCATTTCAACAGTGCTGTAAGAGATACTCTGTAGTCACTTAAACATTTTTATAAAATCTATAAATTGCCTTACATTCCCAGAATTTCCTACTAGTAGCTGCAGACATCCAATGAAAATGGCCTCAGAAAGCCAAAAGTTCTCACTTGACAGAGCCCATAGATGACCTGAAATGGCAAAGTGATCTATCCAAATACACATGATCTATCCAGAGTGTGTTACCATCCACTTGCTGCAAGAGATCCCTTTTAAAGCCAGAGCTCGCTTGGACATGGATTCAGATGTATCTTCAAAGGGGTTTGGACTCCATTGTTCTAATTGTAAATGTAGCTGCTTTAACATGCGAGTTTCTTCAGGCTTATATGTTAGATTGCTGTCAATGTGAATTGCCCATGCTAGCATCTCTGCAACTCCTTCATAGAACCAAAATCTGACAAAAAGTTGAGATATTTTTACAAGAAAATGGCAGTGGAACTGGCTGTGAGAAAACATGATCTCATGTTAACAGTTAATTAATTTCTGATCAGAATGAGAAACAAGGAGAGATCAAGCATAGCAGGCATCCTTAGTCAGACATTTATGTGGCATGTAAAAGGGTCCGTATTCACATCATTCCATTTCTGCCAGATTTAGGTTAAAATTTTGGACTAACTGAGATGTCCAAAGGATGAGCCTGAAATACAGAGCCAGGTTTGATGATTAGGACACCCACACGTGGAGAGGTATTGTAAAGTTTGAGTCCCTGTTGCCATATGAAGAGGAGAGGGTCAGATAAGTGAAATTAAAGCACAAAAACAAAATCACGTCAGCACCGAGATTCAGCCGACTGGAACCGTGTTCCAGCAAGGCAGAGACAGTACTTCTGCCTGCCTTGCAAAAGGGACTTGTGCGCAGTAAGCGACTCTCAGTCCATGTGCACATGTGTGTTTCTCCCGTTTTTAAAAAAAAAATTCTGTTTAATCCTAATGCAGGATAGGGGAAGTTCAGGAGCTAAAAATAGTTTTCTTGCATAATTCTGCTTACAGAAACCTTTTTTCTTCCTGATGCTCACTCCTGGCATTGATCTGGGCTAGCCACTGTTCATTGGGGATCTATTTTACATTAGTGATACTTACAAGCTTACTTTGCATCTGTTTGCCCTTTTTTGGATAATGTTAAAACAGAAGAATCAAACTAGGAGATAAAAGAATGCAGAATCACAAAGGAAGTGCTTCAAAGATTTTTCTTTGTAACTTTTAAATACAGATTTCCCTGGGCTCTAAACTCTAAAATTCTTGCTCCTTGCCGAATTCATTCCTTTTACTGCTTACAAGGAAATTTTGTTTCTGACATGATCATAGGCATCATCATCCATAGGTGAGGGAGATAAATATTAACTCTAGCATCATTCAGTAGACCATGGCTGGAGATCGGGGTGCATATTCATCTGTAATATGTAATGATAGTACTTGAAGGAACTGTAGAAGATACCTTGCATTTAGCCCACCACTACCGAAGGGATAGATTAGGTGTTCACTTCCTAACAAATAATTTTATAGCCTCTTTTTAAAGACCTGTACTTACAAAGTTCATACAGCCTCCTAGGCAGTTTTTCCAGTGTGTCGGTATCCTTAAAATTAGAAACTTTATCATTTCTAATCTAGACTTGCTTGCAGAAGCATAAGCTCACTATTTCTTGACTCACTGACCTTGGTCTCAGAGGACAGATTATTATTTTTTTCTTTTTTTTTCCCCCCAAGCAGAAGCTTTCTACATGTTTGAAGACTGTTATTATTTCTCTGTAAAATTTTTCTTTAAGCTGTCAAATCACCCAGTCTTTCTGGTTAAGCCTTCCCCCACACCCCCAGCCTGACCTATGGTGATTGCGGATTATTGCCATTTGGGGTCATTTCTGTGGAACTGCTCGGTTCAGTTCTGGCTTTTAAAAGTTTCATCTAAAATTTGTAGGGGATTTCCCCAGGCCCTTCTGCCTTCATGAAAGCCAATAAATAGACAAAAGGAGAAAAATAACAGAAAAAAACATGGCCGGCCCAGGAAACAGCAGGGATTTGTCCTCCCGACTCGCATGTTTTGATCATTCTTGGTAACAGAGATGCTTCGGGGTGTCGGTGCAGCCCCCCCACCCCACCCAGGGCATCCTCCTCCCCGCCGCCCGCGGTGCCCGCTGGTCGCGGGAGGTAACCAGGTCTGCGCTCCCAGGGGCATCCCGGGGGCCGTGGTTTAACCCCGGGTCCCCTCCTCGCTAGGTGGCACCACCCGCACGCTGTAGAGAAACGCTGCCCGAAAGGGTGGATTTCCAGGCAGGGAGGCCACTCGCTCTCTTCCCAGTGCCGCATGGCTGAGCTGTACCTGTGACAGACAAGTATGTATGTATGAGTGGCTTAGGTTTCCTCCAACTGCGCTGGCTTCTTAGAGATAAATGAATGCCTTTTTACTGCATCTCACTGCAGTGTCTGTGTGTAACCTTACTCTCTGCTCGTAGTTTAAGCTCTTTGGGTCTTATCCTGCTGGCCCTTGTTGGTACATCTTCCTGTATTTCTTTAATACTTGAGGATTTACAAATGTCCCTTATTGTCACACTTTTCTGTATTGTATTTTATTTTCTGATATGTTTTTCTGATGCAATTTAAAATGCCTCATTTTACACCTAATTCTTCTTCCTACCCCGTTCTTGTGTTTCCTGTTGCCCATCAGGTGGTTGTTGAAGTGTGGGTGTGACATCTGCACAGGAATGTTAAGTAGCAAGCAAAACTGGAGCCTAAACACAGCTCTTGGTCCATCTGTACCCATCTGGGGAGTTTGCAACTGTAGAGCTAGAGGCTGGAATTAACATCTTTTGTTATTGCTTTGCACAGTTCCTTGGGAGGCAGAAAAAATATTTCTTGTTTTAAGAAAAAATGCGGGTTTTCTTTACAATGTGTATACATATATATGTATCTTTCTATGTGTATTTGTGTTAGTATGTAAATGTGCATATATAAGAGATACATAATCCTACTGCTTCCAGTAAAAATATTTCTGAGAACTTTAACTTCATTCTTTCTGTAACAAGTTACTCAAAATACTGGTGCATACAAAGCTTCAAAAAGAGTTTCAGTTCCTCCCCAGAACTAATTTAGTTTAGGGGATTACCTGTAATGTCGTCTTGGTGTGGCAGTGCAGCTGAGTATGACTTTTTGTCATTACTTTTAGTTTGTTTATCAGCAACCTGTAGTCTGGGTGTCATTATAAGTTATCTGTGGACTGTATTTTATTTCTTCATTATACATTTCATTTCCACACCAAACGTTAACAACATGTTTCATGCAAGCCAATGGTCTCAAGTAAGCCTCATCAGAATTATGAATATAAATGTACTCTAATATTTGACCTTCTGTCAAATTCGGTGCCAGCATTTCTTTTAGATTACAGCAGCATCCTGAGCAGATCCCATTTCCCACCTTCTTAGCTATATGCTGTTGAACAAAATGATTTCCTCCTATCCTAAATTGTTTTGCATTTTTTTATGATGCACTCACCAGGGGATGTATTTTAAAGGTCTATGAGTTGACCCCAGGTGTAGTTTAACAGGTATTTAAGTACTCAAAGCTTGTTGGGAAAAGGTGTTCAGTGCAAATAGTTATAATAGATATAGTATAATAATCTCAAATATAATTCTCTGGCAAAGAGCAAACTTATGACAAATGAATGTATAAGGATCAGTAGCTTCAGCAATCTGAGTATAGGTGAAGATGGAGATTTCCAGAATATTTATGCTGATTTCCCACTGATAGATTGTCTCCATATAAATACTAACACCATGGCAATACTTATATAGTAAATGATCCCTGTAAAACTTTAACAGGAGGAAAAAAATGTGGATTTTGTTGCTTTAAGTAATCACTGTGTTGCTTTTCTGTCTTTTACTTCTGAGCGTATGTACACATGTTACATGAATCCTATAAGAAGACATTCCTGACTGTGGAGCAAATCAGATTTTTCCACCTGCATATTATTCACTTCAGATATTCACACACTGCAGTAGGTTTTGTGAAGTTCTGGAGAATCAGACAGTTTTAACTGAATATGTTTGTTCAACAAATGGTAGGTAGTGCACTGGTTTAGTGCTCAGCCTGTGGTTTGCAACAGTGTCATCACAAGTTAAATTATCTCATACAGTTTGATAGATCTGGTCTGTTACACTGCAAGCTAGCATGGTAATGTAAAGCAAGGAAGAAAATTATTTTGAGAAAGAAATAATTTCCTCTAAAATGTAGCAACAGATCCTCTCCCACCTCCAAAGTACATCCTTCCTGCTTTACAGTGTACTGTGGAAATGTTGCTATGTTGATATAAATATTAACATAAAACCAGAAGGGGAAAAAAAAATAAGGAGAGAAAGAAATGCTGCTTCCAAGTTTTGCGTATACAAAACTATGGAAGGTCGTTGGAACTACCCACATCTAGACACCTTTCTAACAAATGACAAGTGTTAACAGTCCTCATGAAGTCAGGCTGCAAACTTTTTGGTCTGGGCTGGTGCCAGCTGCTTGAGAACTCTTAATAAGAACAGATAGCATATGAAAATAGCCTGGCTTTCTCTGCCAGTGACAGTGGACCTCAACAAGAAGCAAGAATAACTTTACATGCAAAAAACTGTGCCTGTATCTGGCTGTAGCATTGCACTGCTAGGAGCCTAGACCATTCTGCAGCCAGGACACTGCTGATGCCTTGGGAGATGAGGCAGGATTAGGACGCAAGAGGGTGAAGATTTGGAGCAGACTGAATGAGGTTGTTCTTTCAGATAGGAAGGGAGTGGGGTGTTAGGAAATGGTAGTTTTAAAGCTTGCTTGAAAGGCTTTTGGGTAAAAGTAGTTAAATTATGCTTTCAAGAAAATCTACAGCCTCAGCTTGAAGCTGGCTTTGGTTAGGGCCAGCCCTGAAACCTGCAGCCTTGAGGTTCTGGGCTGGCCATGATAGGTCTTTGGCCCACTGTGACCTGCAGATAGAGGGGCAGAGGGGTGATTTTCAGCTAAGAGATGTCAGAGCAGCAATAGTCTCTAATTTCGAAACTATGATTTCCATTTAAATATAGTTAAAGGCCCTATGCTGTTCCTGACAGACTTTGGCATGGGAATCTCACCTCGGAAACACAGGGGTGGTAGGGAACGTGGTGGTTCCTGCCTCATTATATCAGACCAGAAGCAACAACAGCTGCTTTTGGCTTCCTTAGAAGAATTTCTAGCTGTTAATCCTCCTTTTAGTTTGAGACCTATCGTTAGCTACCAAAACATTTTTATTTTTGCAGTAAGCTTCTCGTAGGCCACAGGAGTAGAAAATGAGTAGAAGAAGAAGTGACCCATGAAATATTTACAGAGGTGATGTTTTGTGTGTGTTCTGCTGAAGTGTTTCATTCAGTATATTAAATATTTATATAGGTCTGCAGTCACTATTAATCCAAGTAGTCATGTTCTCCCTAGCCCACCACAGATCCTTACCTTATAATCACCCCTTTGAAATTAATCAAGGTGAGTACAGAGTTGTCACCACTGGAAAATAGTTTATTATTTTAGAAAATAAGATCTATTTCTGCCTGACCAGAACTGGATGTTGCTAAAAATACTGCAGAGTTTAATGTTACATGAGCTGTAAACATTTTCTTCAACAGATACACAGGTAAAAGGGCAAATAGAGGATCAGACAATCTTGTATGTCCATTACTAGTATGTGACTTGCTCAAAACTGCAGTGCCACATGCAAAGCATTTACTTTGTGATCATAAAAATCCTTATTTTTCTGAGAACATAGGATGAAAAATTTTCTCTTTGATTTGACATACTGGTACTTTGTTATCTGTCTACTATCTGTCTATCTTCAGTCTTCCCAGAAATGTTGCTTCTCTTTTTCTCAGGTGAGAATGAGAGATTTGGTACCATAATAGTAACATCTCCATTATCTCCAAACTCAATATCCTCTTTTCATGACTGCTCCTAGTTCACTAAAAGGTGTAAATAGCTAGTATTTTGCCTGCCTGAGCTGATCCGGGATCTGTAACCCTTTGGTCTGTTAAGAGACTGCACAGTCTTAGGTAAGGAATTGAGACAGTCACAGAGAGTGTAAAAATACGGAACATTTTACATCTGTCACACTTCTTTTTCGCTCTTATGACATTTGCCTCCTAACCTCCTATCTTCCTGGACTCTCATCCTTTTATTCTGTTTTTAAACATCTTTATCTGCTGGAGGAAGGAGAGGGATGATTTATCTCTTCCTGCTGCTCCCTGTTCCTGATATCTGCTTGAACCCAGGCCTCCAGAACATAACCATATTTTGCCCCGTCATCCCTGCTTCATGCTTCACTCTGCTTTCTTATCTTGCTTTATGTTAACATTTCCTTCTCTCTGTCTCTCATTTGGCTTTTGCTGCTCCTACCAGAAAACACACTTGAGCTTAAATGAAAGGAAATGAAAGATGACTTGTCTAATGTAATTTTAACCATCACCTCCCTTTCTCCTCTACTTGCTTTCAGTAGTTGAAATGTAAATGCATTTGCAAAATCTTCTGTAATGAAGGTATTTTTCTTGTGTTTATGTTGAACGCTCATGTTATTTGTTGGATGTGCTTGTGTAGACGAGAGAAGCAGCCAGCAACAATGGTCAGTCTGTGTCTCTGTTTACTCTCAAAACCTGAAGTGCTGTAAGACCACAGTGGAAAGCAATGTACAGTGAATATAGTTGTCTGCATCATCATTGATAGAAGCACTTTATTTCAGCTCTACACTGTTTATAAAATTAATAACTGCTGCCTACAAGTCTGCATTCAGGCAAAAATTAGGAAAAAGGTGTAAGTTCTTACTCACTTCAGAGTTGCAGGGAAACTGGCTTTGGGTATTGATAGCTAAGCTATCAAATTGCCTTGGAGTTTAAAAGAGAGAAAAGCCACATTGCCAGATATTACTCTCATTGTACAAAATGGTTAGTTGTTAAAGCCACTAAATACAAGCTACAAATTGGCAGCTGAAAGTTTATTTTTCTTGGCTGAATTCTAGGGATTTTTTTAGCCTCATACCTCTCCGCTTAGCTAAATCGTATAAATAGAGGATAAATTATTTTTAATTCAATCAAGTAGATGCCCCTTAGAAGCAGTGACAATACTGAAAACTATGCTGTGTTTCCTGTGTTATAGTCCTGGGCTGAAACATTGCCAGAAACATGCCTCTTGAACGTTTGCCTTTTTTACAGTCCAAATAACAGTTAAGGGATGAAAACTGCAGTGTCCTGGTAGTGTGGATTTACAGATATTGAGTCCAAAGTAGTCCAGAGCCAGTGGGGTATAAACTGACCCTGCCAAAGAGAAGTGGTGAAATACAGAGCACAAGAGAAACCCACAGGTATTTTTTCCCCAAATAGAGGTATTATATTAGAACATCAAACTGCATGCTTCAATAAAGTAATTTTGCTACTGCAGTAGAGGAGGGCGGTTGGATTAAAGACTGGATTGTTGTCTGTGCTGAAGGACTTCTGCCAGTGATGGCAAACATTGCACAGGCCTGTTCTGAGTCTGATCTGGGGGTTCTGCATTTCCAGCTATGCATAATTCCCATCACACTTCCTATCACAGCTGTTTTACAAGTAATGAAACTGTAAGGTGAGACAATGCAAAGAACATCTTGGTCAAATTACAATGTCAGATGAGACATGGAAAAACAAACCCCAAACTGGACGCTAAGGGAACCTCTAATAATATACATAGAGGAAATTATATTGCTTTGAATATACAACAGGACATAGATCTGATAAGAGGCTCTGGCAGGACTTTAATATGCAGCAGTTCCAGACAGCTCATTTTAATTGTTTATATGTCTGTCTTCTGCTTAAAAAGAGAATACATTTTTCTGAAATGATACTTAATGAACTGCAAAGATAATTATTGTTTTTTTAAGTGTATTTGAAAGATGTTTCTAAATCTCTACAGAGGCTAGTTGCTAATTTGCTGTCCCAGGCTGTATTTCAGAGATTTCAGATAAACTCCAAGTTATTTAGTAACAAAAATGGAAATTGAAAAACAGCATTGGCTCCATGGCAGCATGCATGTAATAAATTACAAAGTTGTGCATAAAATGCTTAAATGTTTGCTTTCCCGCTCCACATCATTTGAATAAGTTTTCTCATACAATCACAGAGGATAAATATGTTTATTATTATGTTGATTGTCATGGTCCTCTTGTTTCCACTTTTTTTTCTGAAAAGCTTTCTTCTATTTTAAGAAAGTGTTCACACTACCAAAGAACCAGTGGTTACTAGTGTAGGCTTTGACATGCACACTTGCAGATTACTGAAAACAATAAAGAGAGATATTTGAGGTGAAATTTGAGACATTTGTTTTGTTATTGCTGTTTTGTTTTCATTGATGTGTAGGTACACCTTAATACACGTCAATGTCCATATAGCCCTATGTTAATTGTGATTCATAAACCAGAGAGATGGAAATGTAGAGGTTTTACTTTAGGCAGTGTACAGATAGCAAACTGCCAGTTGTAGATGTGATGGTGACCACAAGTGTCCCATTTTGATACAGTGAATGTGTGGACCAACAAAGCTTCTCTAAGCATGCTCATGTTCCATTTGTAAGAGTATTTTGAAATTTGAGTGATCTGTAAGCATTTTCAAGAAGGTACTGCAGGCTAGAGTCATTTGTTTCTCAAGAATGGTGTTTGTCTGAAGAATTTTTTGTTTTTCAAGAACAAAGCTGTATGAAAGTTGCATAAAATCATTCTTACTACCATTAGCTCATTCTCTTTTTCCTATGTTGGCTCTGGTAAAAGCAGTTCTTTTCTGATTTCTTACAGACTTTGCTTGATAGAGTTTTCTTACTATTTTTATGGTTTCCTGCTTTAGAAATCCAAAGTGTCGCATATGGTGTAGTGGTAATATATACCCTTGGGAAAATGCTTCATTTCTCACTGTCAAATCATTCCATTTGATTGCGAAGGCTTGACGTGATGCCATTTCTCCATCACATGTTAAAACTTCCACAGCTCTTTTTGCCGACAAGGTGCCTGTGGCTTTGTTGTCCTCAAAACTGGCTTTTGGCCTTGGATATCGAGCAAAGTTTTGGACTTTTGTGTAATTTGGCTTTCAATAAAATCTTGCAAGCTTTGATAATTAAACTCTTTTACAGGTATGAGTATATATTTGATCAAACTGTCTTCACCAGATGCAATAGTATGTTAGGAATTAAGTTAAACTCTACTTTCCCTGGCTGTGTTGGCCTAATTACAGTAGAGTATGCTTTAATGAGGGTTCTTCTAAGGTTTCTCTGCCTGATATGGCAAACAGCCCAGAGGCAAACTTCAGATCACAGTGTCAAGAACTGATTAATTGCTTGTCTGCAATTACCAGTTGGGCTTCAGGGTCTGGATTGAAAACTAGAATAAGACTCTCTTTCAGCTCGTATGTTGAACCCAGAGTTGTTGACATTTTCAGATGCAGATGTAACTCAAAGGCCAAATATCATAGATTTATCACATAGCAGATACTGCGTGGAGTATGGACAAAAACAATGTTTATTAAATTTACTCAAAGACTTTAAATTAGTTGCATATCAAATAATGGTCAACAGAGGGTGGGAGACATTTGATAAGGAAAGAAAAACAAGGAGTGTCCAACAGCAAAGTTCATATAAAATAGGTATTTTTACCTTCAGGCAAAAAGAGTGATAGATCGCTGTATAGAAAAATTAACTTTGCCATCTTTCTTTTAATCGTTTGAACATGTGAGAGCTAATACCAAGCCTGCTTCATTTGTGTCTCACTTCATTCTCAATGTAACGTTGTGCTTTTCCCAAATCAACAAAGAAGAAAAATTGCGTATGAAATACAATAGCATATGAAATATAATTACTAATGATAATACTGAAAAAAATAATGCTACTTCTGCTTCTAAAAACAATATTGCTCATCTCAAACAACATTCACACCCCAGGAAAGAGCTGGGGGAGACACTACAGGAAACTTTCTTTCGTAAATCTGCTTCATTTAATCAAAAAAGTCCTTGGTCTTGGCTAGTTCTCAAGGCAAACCTCATGGCATCCCATAATGCTGGCTGCAGGAACAGGCTCGTATTCCCTTGGTACAGGCTGTTACACAGCCTGACCTAAATACTGCGGAGAACTGCAATAGTGACCTGCTTGTGCATTGGGAGATTTTGAGGACTGCTCAGATATAGTAGTCCACTCTGTAGCTTTTGGGAAGAAATCTGTCAAGTCACTGTACAGAATAAGACATTTTTGCCTCCTCTCTATTTGCAGTGATAGCATCCAATACGAAACTACTTTTGGGAGATATTTTTACTCCTGCCATCTGTAGATGTTTTAATGTGTAATTGTGAAATAGTGTTATGTTTAGCACCCAGTATCTTTCAGTCTTTCTTTGATACTACTGTTTCAAACATACATGTTCTCTTTCATTAAGTAGCTAAGGTTCAAGTGGTTTAAATCTTATTTTTTCAAACTAGAGAATAGCATTACTCACATACCAGAAGTCTAAGTAATGTCTGGGGTTTATTAAATCATTCAGCAAAGTTGACCACAGACAGTTGTATATAGAACAAACGCTGGAAGAAAAATAATCTTCTATGATGATATTCATTTTACTATAGCACACATAGACTGAGAGCCAAATGCTTGGTATCTTTTCTGTCTCTACAGTTATTCTGTTTCTTTTTAGACCTTTAAATAGCTTGAAATTTTCTGTTATAAAGGGTTTGAGCACAGGGGAAATATGTAGTCTTAGATCATAGGAATGATAAAAAATGGTAAGTTTAATGTTAATTTGTTGTCTTGGTAATGCAGCTATGCATTATAAGAAGGTAATTATTTATTGGTGGCTTTAACTAATAGGTAACTTTTACTGCCAAGTTAGTGTTATTGCACGCTTTTAAAAATCTTACATTCCAAGTGTGTTTGCAAAATTCTATTGCTGTTATGTTTGGCAAAAAGAGCATTATTGAAGCTGGAATCGGAATTTTTAATTTTTGTTTTTACATCTGTTCCTAGTATTCCACATACCTGTACCTCTTTGTCAGTTTGTTTTGTCAACCTTTCATAGTTAAAGTGCTAGTTGTGAAAAATGCAGAAATTTTTAAATGGATGTTATTGATCACATGATAACCTAAAATGTCAGGAGTAACTGAACAGATATTCTTGGGAATTTCAGGTCCTTACCATTTTCTGAACATTAAACTCACTTTAAAATCACAGATTGGTTAGCCAAAAATTGAACAAAGGCAACAGGAAGTAATTATTTGCTGACTATAATCTGTAATTTATGTATTATTTACTCTTATGAGCAAAAGAACATCAACATAACTATGAAAATTCAATAATAAAAGAGAAAAGTCATACCAACTTATTTCTGCAACAATGTATCCTCTTGGTTTTATTGGGTTACAACCAAGGGAAAAATTTAAACTTTGCCTTTTCAAAATTGTATTGTTTGCACATAAAAGGATATTTATTGTGTGGATTAAGTGGTTTGTGAGCAGGATTGGATAATACGTAATTATGTTTTAATTTTTTAGAAGAGTGTGGGATGTATTTCCCAGAAGTGAAAAATCATCCAGACCAATATTTACAAAGATGTCCTGAGTCTGTAAAAAAGTGGCTGAAACAACTGAAGAATGCCGGGAAGTATCTGCTATTAATTACAAGTTCTCACAGTGACTATTGCAGGCTCCTGTGTGAATACATTCTTGGGTAAGTGCAATGTCCATTTCAAATTATATCTGCCAGACAGCAACTGGACATCAGACTGAGCTATAGGGGAGTTAATTTGAGTTTCTTTATGTGTTGTGAATTAGTTTGGATCTGAGTTTTCTGCTGGGCCCTTCTCTAGTGGAGTGTTACAGGGTACTTGAAGCAAAATAGTCCATCTATGAGCCTGTGAGCTGTATCTGACCCACAGCACACTTATATCCTGCATCTTTTCTGGGCACCATGATGGGATTGAAGATGACAGGGAATATCTTTCAGGCCAACACCTAATACATCATCTGAATCCCAATTTTATCACAAGTTTTTGCTAGACTATCTTATTCAAGCCATTTTCTTTCTGTGCCTCTCCAGTAGTGAGTGCAAGCAGTAGTAATATTTCCTTTCCTTGCAGCAGATCTGCATGGAAAAGCTTACAAATACTTCTTCCCAATGATGGTTTCCAAGAGATGGTTGTGCATGAGAAACGTGTAATTACAAATCACAGCAGAAAAGATAAATCAGGTAGTTCATTGCACTTGCCAATTGGTTGAGATTGCAGTTGCTGATCACAACAGCTATTTTGAGTTGTAATGTTAAGAACATGCCTGGTCAAGTCAAATTCAGTGAAATTCAACAGTACCATCACTAGAAACTAATTAATCGGTGATGCAAATGGCTGGGGGGGTGACCTGGTGACACTACTCCATAAATGAATCAAAGAAACAAAGCGGTGCAATGTGAGCCAACCTCGGCTATCTGAATGTGCAAGGGAACAACAGAGTGAATACAGCAACACTGTAAGAAAACCACAGGTAAGGTGAAAAGCAGAGCTACCTTCCAAAACCAGTCCTGCCAGTATCACTTCTCTTTTGTACTCTCTGGGCTAAATGCTAAATTGAGCATCAGCTGTGCCAGTTCTTTCTGCCTTGCATGAACATTATATTTGCTCATTTGAAGGCAAAATGTATCTCCTCACAAAAAGCAATTCTTATGAGTAAGATGCCTATGAATTAACTCTGTTGTGTAGATCTGTGTAGTTGTTTTCTGAATGAAAATATGGTATAGAGCTAATTTTTTTGTCACATATAATGATGTTGGCTTTCTTTGGTGAATAATGTTTCAGTTTTTTAAGGCAGCTGCAGAGATCCTGCTGGAAGGCAATAAGCAAGGCAGCAGAGAGGATCAGTTGCCTTTCAAAAGACAGAAAAGAGGTGTTCCGCTAGAAGGATAGTGGATCACTGTCTTTCCGCATAAGTGTAGGATGCTGTACGGTGTTTATTGCAATCGTATTTTCCATTGACCTATACAGTGTGGCTTGCAAGACATCTTCTGGAGAACTGAGTACTCCACTGTACATTAGACCTTACTGAAGTATTTTTTTCCTGAAAATAATTCTAAACTTTTTATTGCTTTCGTTTGTTCCATGCCTCTTATAACAGACAATAAGACTCTACATACCTGTGCTGCTTTTTGTGATACTTGAATATAGCCTAGGTTCTCACCTGTTATCTCTTCCCTTAAGTTTAATTTGGCCAGGCTAACTGCATTTTATTCTTGACATCAAGCCTTGTGAATTACGTCTGTGTAGTCCTTTATTAATTTCTTTCCCTGCTTTCAGTTAATCAATATCATTCTGAGAAGTGCATAACTGTATAGTATTAGATCAAAAGAAAACAAAGAATAAAGATGAAAAGCAGAGATGTGTGTGAAGTTTTAGCCTTTTACTCCTAATATCCTTACCTTGTAACTGTTAACTTCTTGCACTTTATTTAAGAAGTTCCTTTATTGCTAAGAAATTATTGTCCACATAAAATCAGCACTGGGAAATTCATGCTTGAGTGTATCATTTAACATTTCAAGAGCAAACTATCCCAGTTGTGTTCATCTGACCAAGTTGTCCTTAACAGAAAGACATTTTGGTAAAGAGAGAGGAAGTCTAAGAGAAAATCTCATTTTCAAATAAAATGAGAGCCATTTCCTGGCCAGAGCACACGTGTATTGCTGGGATCAGTGTATAAGGCGTGTATACCTACAGAAGCAAGTGTAAGTTCATTCACACGAGCAGCAACATCATGGTGTGACTTTTCAGGCTCACCCACCGTAAGAATGTATATCAAGTTAACTGAAAGTTTAAGCATTGGCAGGATTACACCTAAAGACAAGTCAAATATCACATCACTGAAGCTGTGTCATTTCACCTTTTTCTGTGAATGTTAGCCATCTAAAAACTAGGAATGTTTTGAAGCTCGTCATTTTGATTCCCTCTGTGGTTAGTGGAGAGAAAATACTGGACACCATCCTTGGGGATTCATTCTGTACCATAGAATTATGACTGAAATAAGGGGGATGAATTGTCTTCTGAGAGTATGGCTGTTTCTCCATTGGCTCTGTCTGTGGTGTAGGCCACTAGCTGTGAATTCAGCGTGTGGTTTTTAAATGGCTAAAGTTACATGAGGTACATCCTACCCTTTGTCGTAGACATTTACTGTAACCACAGACCACAAAACCAAGCACAAGCAGTAACTGGAACAGATTTTATCATGTATAATGTTATGTAGTAATGTAACACAAGGTGCAGGCTCTCATACAAGCATTACATTCGTACATGAGATTTAGTATCACTCAAAAAAGGCCATAGATAGCACCTCTGCACAGAAAACCTACTTTTTTTCTTCAACGAATCAATAAGAACAGAAAAGATAAAGCTGAAATTTCATTGGAGGGAGGAAATTTAGAGACATTCTATTTAAAGGCTGGAATGTAATTTCAAGCACAAAATAAAAGCTTGAAGATAAGCTCATGGGGAGAACATCCAGTTTTTTAGTTGATATCTCAGTCTCGTGGGAAATTGTAGATTGTTCGAAAGAGACACAGTTAGCTGGTTTTCTTCCAGTAAACTCCTTCTCCTGTTGGTGACATTTTAGTGCCTGTACCCATCCTGGACTTGCCATCTGGGACATCTTTGTTCCATGTAAGAGTATCATATTTTGGATGTTTCAGGCAATACAGTCACCTAAGCAGTGAGACATTTCTACTAAAATAAAATATATGTCACAGATGAGAAACATTTTCCTTCACTAATAAATAAACCCTACCCTTTTAGCAACATTTGTCTAAGTTTGCATTTTATTAACTTCAAAATTTGTACCTAGGCATCGTTATTGTTTCTTGCTATAGTTCCCAGCTTGATGATGTAATAAGTGAGGTCTATTAAATTCCTTAAAATAAAGAAGACCCTTGCTTGTAGGAATAACTGGCACCTTTGGGAATAGCCCATCTCATGGTAGGCTAGGTAGCATCAATGTTCCCCAAGGCTGCCTGTTTTTCCTATTAGTTTTGTAATGTTACTAGCTTGCATACAGGTCTCTAAAAATACCTAAATATGAATAAGTCCCACTTACATACCCTGCCTAAATGTACAGTCCCATTTAAATTGATGGGATTTCCACATTCAGGTATTGATCTGTATTTTCATGGATCTAATCACAGAATCACAGAATATTAGAAGTTGGAAGGGACCTTGAAGGATCATCCAGTCCAACCCCCCTGCCAGAGCAGGATCACCTAGACCAGGTCACACAGGAATGCATCCAGGCAGGTTTTGAATGTCTCCAGGGAAGGAGACTCCACAACCTCTCTGGGCAGCCTGGTCCAGTGCTCTGTAACGATCTTTGTAATGATCTTTGAAAAATCTGAATTTAGTGGTGTGATTCAGCTGGCAGATTGAGACTTGGTAGGTGTTTATTTGTGAGCCACATGTCTAACCTCCCTGTAGCCAGTGAGGATTTAGTCAGAGCAGCCAGTGGAGTCTGAAGAAAGAGTTCAGCTAACAAAATGGCATCTCAACTTTAGAGTATGTGAAATCACATTTTAGGAACTAATTGGCTGTATTAATTTGACCTCTGATGACTGCAGTGACATCTTAGACATCCATTAGGCCTGTGCATATGTACAGTATGGATACCAACAATATAAGCACTTGCGTGTCTTTAGTCTTCAGTTACTTCCTACCTCATCACTTGACTTTATTCTGCTTCATAAAGAAATTCCCTCATTTATACCTTTCTATACTCGTTTATGCATACGTTTTGTTGCCTGAGATTAAAATATGTCATCTGTCACATGTTCTTTTGGGATTTAAGAACTGCCTGGGCCAAGGAACATCCTTTTACAAATAATGAGTGATCCTGAAGTTACAGCATTGTGGGTTCTCAGTAGTGACACTGAACAAGCATCAGAAAAAAGAAGTGGTTTGCTACTTTCCTAAGTCTTAAAGAGTATTTAGTGGCATCATAGCAAATTTATTAGTTTAGCTAATTCAATTTTCTTTACTTTCTAGGAATGATTTTGAAGAGTATTTTGACATTGTGATTACAAATGCTTTGAAACCTGGTTTCTTCTCCCATACCCCAAACCAAAGACCTTTTCGAAGTCTTGGTAAGTTGCAGTTGTGACTCCCTTCTCATCTGCTTACCTTTATCCAAAAGAAAAAAAAAAAAAAGAAAGAAAAGTGAGAGGACTGGGCAACATATTTTGAAAATCTAGCACTGGGGGAAAAATGGACTCTATACCCGACTCTTCCAGAGATATTAGTAAAAAATTCTTTTAAGACTGAGGAGCACTGAGAAATTAAGAATTACAGTGCTGAGGACAGCGAAAAGGCAGAGCTGCAACAGTAATTAAAAAATTGTGTTGAGGCTCAGATATTGCATCATTAGTGAAAAATTAAGAATCCTTTATCATGCTCACAAGGTCATACACAGAAAATGAAATGTAGTTCTGGGAAAAAAACAGAGCAGTAATATTTCAAGAATTTAAAGGAAATTCAAAGAACGGTACAGATAAAATTGCATGGCTGAAGGAAGTTATTTATTATGGAAATCTGATGGTATTAATTGTGTGTACTTTGGCTGAATAATGACAGAGTAGGCAAAAAGGAAGTGCCCCTATACTCACTTAATTTAATTAAAACAATGTGAAATGTGTGGCCATGTTGTCTATTAGGTAATTAAGGTTGTAACAAAAGAGGTTTATAAGAACAGTGCTCATTGAACTACAAATAACAATTACATGACTGAAGACAGTTAATTTTTCCATATTTTGGTAAATACCCGTATGATTAAGTGCTACCTGAAAATTAATCTTCTATCTAAAATAGCATAAGTCAGCATATCTTGAACTGTATTTTAGCATTTTATGACAGGAAAGTCAGCTGTTCCAGCCCAAAAAAAATTTTGCCCATGGAACTTTTGGAGTAAAACTAAAATGACCAGTGGAAACATATATTGAAACTGCATCTTAATGCTTCACCAATTTAATTAGGAAAATAAGTAGGAAATATCTTAAATGTGATTTTAAAGGATTTGTTCAAATAGGAAACTGCCAAGTTAACAATCAGAAAAAATAAGCTCAGAAGAGAAACTGAAACTATTTATATGAAATGGGGAGTGAAGCAAAAACTTAAAAGGCGAAAAAGGCTGTTATGCAAGCATTTTATTTAGTTTCATATAATGCAAATTGAAAATAAAATGTAATTCACTTTGGATATTCTTTAAACAATCAGATTAGCCTGACTTCCTAAGGAAATCCTGCTGTGTCCCTCTGTCAGTAATCCAGCCAGCAACTTTTGAACCTGTTGGCCAGTTTTGGTAAATTTCAGACAGCCAGAAAGCTCCAGGATATTTCAGCAATGTTTTTTTGTGCAAACCAGGGCAGAACAGAGGGAAGAGGCTCAAAATTACTGTCTCCATTGAGAACTATTATGCAGCATTATCTTAATCACATTATTGGATTGTAAGTACCAATTTTCATGACACTGTTTCTGTCTCATGCATTCAAACAGAAACAGCATTCCCTGGAGCCCTCTTGGTGACTTACTGATTTTCATTCACTTGATGTTGCAAAGAGGCTGAACTGGTCACTCATTGTTTGAATATCTTCTTAATACAGAATAAAATGTGGTTTATTTTCTGTAGACCTCACTATCTAAATAGATAAGGGATGCAAACATATATAAAGCAATCATCAGATAAGTAATTTGCTGAAACTACTAACCTGTGAGTGGACTTTTTTAATGTATTTGTATTCAATTGGCAGTAGTTGGTTTCCTGAAGACAAGCCAGAACATTCAAAGAAAAGAACTATACATATAGGACAGGTTTTTTGAGACATGTCTTGAAACAGTGAAGAGCTTGTTTAAGAGTATATGAAGTTTAAACCATCAAAATAGGAGCAATTTTATGAGAAAATGTCCAAAACAATAAGGTATTTTTATAATGTATCTTTGCTGCCCTTCCTCTGTGTTCCTCTAAACAAACACATAGCTTCAGAGTAGGCACTGATAATTTCACGCGGTCACCACAGATACTAAGAACACAGTTCATTTCTGAAACAGCATATGGTGCAGCTTCTAATACATTTGGGGGAGGGTGATTTTTCAGTTTCCAGAATTTTTTAAGGCTTTCACTAGTATCAGAACCACTGAGAATTCAAAATTTCACTTTCTGGTTTCTGTCTCCCTTTTGCCACTATAGATTTCAAGCAGAAGAGTTTAGCCACTGTGCATCACACCCTCTCTTCTCTGAGAGCACTTGACATAATATATCAGGGAGACATAATTTCCTTATTTTTGCTTTGAAATAGGAAAAAAAAATAGAGGTGGACATCATAGTAAATATTTTCTTAGAGCACAAAAAATAAACTTTTGTTAGTGTAATTAAGGGGAAAATGATCCAGTAAGTGAAACAAAGCTTGTCTTGTGAAGAAATATGTTGCAGAAAATGAACTAAAGAAACTGTTTATCAATCCTATCCATTTTTCCAGGGCTGAGTTTCAGCCATGTTCTTCCATCATCAGTGGGTCTGAATGTTATTAAATTTCTAGTAATACCGTATTCCCTTCTATTCCAAGGGAACTGTGTTATAAATGGACTTAAAGCACAGAATATGGAATGTGTTCTTGATTTCAAACACCCCAAGTGTTGCAGTGTGTGCTGGAGCTAAATTTTAGTTATATATATAACAGGATATTTGCTGCAGACTTACTAAGGGAAGAGTTTTGAAGTTTACTAAAGAGAAGGATAAATTCCTTTCAGTGAATAGCTTCAAAAAGGCAGCAGTGTTCAGTAAACATTTAAAGGAGGATGAGAAACAGAACAAGATGACAAAGAAGGCATTGTTTAGAAATGTGATATCGGTTAACTGCACTGCAGAAATGTTTTTTCAGTAGGCAAGTAATTTTACAACTAACCCATTTCCAAACCATGAAAAATTATTTTAATTACCCAATTAAAAATCCATCACTGTTTCATTTGAGTATCAAGACATGCCCCATTTAAAACAACCAAGACACTGAAATCTTAAAAGATTCATGTGACTGCTTTTTATTGATCGTAGGCACTGAAAAGCACAATAATTAATTATTTAATTTGCATAATTTTCTTTCAGAGTACAATTCTGTTAAATGGAGGAACAGTTTATACATATATTTCCAGGTTTTAAAGCAGCTACATTTATTTTTTACCAGGCAAAACAGTTTTTCTAGTTCGGTGTAGCTTATGTAGCAAAGCACATAGTTTATGAGAACAGTGCTATATAAAAACAACTTTACTCCAATAATATGTATACTTCATAATTTAAATGTTATTCACAAGGTTACATTTTCTTTTACACAGGGAAATTCTTTAAATGGTTTTTGAAAGTAATTGGATCTAAGCTATTGGATCTAAGGATCAGGTGAAAAATATTTGTGTAATTTCTTTGCTTTCAACAGCTGCACCCATCTTAAAATAATATCTCATGCCACGAAAGACTTGAAGGAATATGGATAGAAAATACAGTTGTGACTCATCTGATAATCTGCAGTATACCAAGATTTCTGTAGCATTTGACAACAGAGCTTTCCTTTATCACTTCACTCAGTAATGGCTGTCAAATTACTAGCCTGACTGCCAGTTCTTTCATTGTTTAATTTATTTTTTAGAATGCAAAATTAAAATAGAAATGCTAAAGCTAATCCTATGCTCCATGAAAGCCTTCTATAGGTCTGTATGCAGAAGGAATTCTCACTTGCTTCTAAATGAGACTTTTGTATCTTTTATTTCCAGCTCAGGAACAGTTACTGTCTTTTTCGATTTTTTTTTTTTTATAAACTGAAAATGTGTGGCTGATTGATCAGTGTCTGAATATACAATGCATACTTATGAGTATATGTATATCTTCATATATATGTGTACTTATATGTACAGGCCGAAAACAGTCCCATATATGGAGTGGCCGTAGATGCCATATTTCTGTGGATTGTGTGCCCTCATCCAATGCTCAGAGAAACAAACCTGTTCTCCTTCTTCTGCAGAGAGTCTGACGTTTTCAAAGCCCACTTTACATTGCACTTCCAGGCTATCTGCCTGGATTTCCTAATAGTTTATGATGCTTCTGCTACATAATGTAGCTCGCAATTTAGGAAACTCTTTCAGTCCTCCAATTTTTTACAGTTCTCCTGTAAGTGCCATTTTAACAACTCAGAATCACAGAATATTAGGAGTTGGAAGGGACCTTGAAAGATCATCCAGTCCAACCCCCCTGCCAGGGCAGGATCACCTAGACTGGGTCACACAGGAACGTGTCCAGGCGGGTTTTGAATGTCTCCAGGGAAGGAGACTCCACAACCTCTCTGGGCAGCCTGGTCCAGTGCTCTGTCACCCTCACAGTGAAAAAGTTTTTCCTCATGTTCAGGTTGAACCTCCTATGCTCCAGCTTGTACCCATTGCCCCTTGTCCTGTCATTGGCTGTCACTGAGAAGCCTGGCTCCTTCCCTCCTGACACTCGCCCTTTACAGATTTATAAACATTAATGAGGTCACCCCTCAGTCTCCTCTTCTCCAAGCTAAAGAGACCCAGCTCCCTCAGCCGCTCCTCATAAGGGAGATGCTCCACTCCCTCAATCATCTTTGTGGCTCTGCGCTGGACTCTTTCAAGCAATTCCCTGTCCTTCTTGAACTGAGGGGCCCAGAACTGAACACAGTATTCCAGATGGGGTCTCACCAGGGCAGAGTAGAGGGGAAGGAGAAAACTCACCACAGAAGGTTTTTTCCTCCTTCAGTCATTCTTCTCTAGCCTTCTAAAAAGACAGAAAAGTGCTACAAACTGAAAGAGATAAATAGAAGAGAAAATAAGGGGACAGGATATAAAATTACATAGGCTGGAGACTGTCTTTGAATATTAGGGCTTGCAAGACTTCAGAAGAAAGAGATGATCCCACATCTGCTATTTAAGTTTTCTGCTGTCTTCTGTGACATCTGGGCTTAACTATTGCCAGAGATGGGATGTAGAATCGGGTGGAGAATCAGGGCTGATCCTATATAACTGTTTTTATGCATTTGTATCCTAAGGCCTTTTAGGCCTGAGGAGTGAGATCAGGAAGGGTGTGCCTTCATTTTCCTGGAAGTTAAATTTGTAAGCCATGTAACTTCTTTATAGTTCATTCTTTTTATTTGGCACTTCTGTCTTTACTGCCAGAAGAATACCAAAATACTGCCCAGTAAATATTTTAAAGACCTTTAGTAAAACTACAGAATACTTATTAAAAATGTGGAAATTTTGAAACGGATGATATTGCACTGTTACAAAAGAATATATCATTTAAAGAGTCTTGCATTGTTCACTTATTTGAAGAACATAAATGCCATCTCTAGAAAGTTCTGATTAAATTTTCAACAAAAACCCATTGAATTGGGTCTACACTGTAGCTCAGTCGCTGTAATTGCTATGTAATAGATATCTCAGCTGCTACGTCTACAGTGAAGGCTACCTTGATAAGAAAAACTTTTATTTTGTTTTACATCAGCCTGTGAGGTTAAAACTCAAGAGAGCTTGTGTGCTCTTTTCGGCTATGTTAATTGTTCCAATCACCTCTCTTCACCAATCTGGTCTTGCTTTAGATCATCAGATCTTCATATTTAAATGTAGATTCAAATTTAAGTTTAAAAATAGTTTTAAATTTATCCTTAGCTCATCTCAGATATGACAGCACAAGTGTTGGTGTTTTCATGCAGAGATTTGATATTTGGCAGACAGCTCACTCTCCTGATAGGAATTTGGTATTTTGCTGCCCCTGCAAATACTTACCCAAATGTATGGGTTGTGGTCCTCAGTCTGCAAAGACTGTCATGTTTTCCACAGATTTGGTCTGTACTGAACTCATCCAGCCACAAGTCATTGCTGGGATTAAATAGGGCTTTTTCTTCCATGGTTTGAAATGGATCCCTGGTACATCTTATCACTAAACACTGAAGCACTAGCAACAGAGGAGATGGGGGAAAGGAAAATCTGACCTAGATGCAGAGGTGCACAAGGGTATGTGTGTGAGTGAAAGATGAACCAGAGAGAGGCCTGGGGAGCCAGGGGATGGGAATGGAGAGCATGGGAGAAGCCAGAGTAAGGGCAGAGCAGCACATGTAAACAGAGGAGAAAGATTTCTCTCTGTGACATGATTTTCTGAATTTCAAATCTTTGCTTTCTGACTTCTATCGTTGCCTCAAGGAGGACTTTTGAAGTAAGTCTAATGTGTCTGACAGATAGCTTAAACTGATTTACCCATGTACTGCATAGATTGGCACTCCCAGCTTGCCCTCCAGCCACAGCAGGGGATGTGGTGGTGCCCCTCCGGAGGCTTTCTGGGCTCAGGAAGCATCTTAGGGGAAGCCCACAAAGCCTCTTCTCCCTCTTCTCAGAAGAGAATAACAACACAGAGGAGACCTGTGTAATCTATGCCCCCAGTGACTCGAGGTGTTCCTTTATTTAATGCAGCTGTGCTTCCTGCAAATCTTCTGGAGATGGTGCCTCTTCATATCAGCCTCTCTGTAAATATTCTGTAATACAAGGCCACATAATAATGCATATTTGCTGACAGTTTGTGGCATAGTGGCATATAAGGGCTGCACTGGCTGCTGACTGCATTATTCAGGAGGAATAAAGTCCGTAACTGTTTCCCATATGTCTTCTAAAATTACTTCCTTTATATTTTTATAACATCGCACAGTGCCATATAGTCTCTGAAAGCAATGCAATTCTTTTCAAGGAAATCTTGTTTAGCAGTTCTTTATAGTGTATTGGCACTGTTTTCCATGTATTTTCTGGCTATTTCTGAAAGAAAAAGAAGGGTTATAACTAATAAATAATCTTATTTTGTACTCTAGTTTTCAAAACTAGATCTTCTTGCACCTCATGAAGTCATTATGTTAAGATCAAGAGTCTCCTCTTCAGTATCAGAAATAGGTTCTGCCTATAGCTGGCAGTAGGAAGTTTACCATTTTAAGGGATAAAGCATCTGGTTCCATACCCAAGCCAAAAATGATAAATAATTCCCTATTCTTATCTCAGCTAGAGATTTTCATTTTATCCATCATTTCTGGAGAAAGAGGAGTTTCTTTTTAAGCAACTAATCGATATGGATGATGATATAGAAAGATCTGCATATTCAGTAATAGAACCTGACCATTTTTACTTTTTATTATGAAAACCCATAAGGATTACAGATGACTCCTTGAACTGACACCCTCTTTGGCAGCACAGTCAATGCCCAATTCCACTTTATGAAAAGCAGTGGAGGGTAGGCCAGTAGGGCTGACAGTGAGGCATACATACAAACAAATTTAATCTCATGTAACAGGATTTGTTTTCCTACAGATATTCATCATTTACCAAAGAAGCTCAGAGGGTATTTCCAAAAATCTACAATGTCAGGCTTCTTGGCCAACTGTTTCACCTCACATCCTTTGTTTAAAAGATCTTAGTCTAAAATTGTTCCACTTTGTGTACTGCATTTGCACAGATACCAGCCACTCAGTGCATTTTTTTTCTGACAGTGTAAACAGCTCTCTCAGGAACTCATATCTCTCTTCTGGTTTCCCAATATTATTTATGTGCTGTAGACATTTTAAAAATCAGCATATATTACCTTGTAATCAAAGGAATTACCAACTAATCTTTTAAAAGTTTGCTAGATAGTACCTGTGTGTAGTTTGGAATCAACAATTTGGGAATCATTTGAGAACAGAGGTTATCATTTCCCATCATGTCATCAATATTTGTAATTAAGCCATGGGAAAGGTAAGATAGGAGACTGTAGTTAAGAACCTCTTTTCTAACAGTTAAATTTTATTTCATGTTTGATAAACATAGTCTTAGTTGACAGTAACAATCTGGATTTTGTTTTTTAATGTTCAGCACAGTGGTCTACGTGAAAGCATTTAAAACAGATGCAAAAAGCAAAATAAAGTTGGGCTAGTGCATCCACATGTGCTTTTGTGGAGTAGACTGTTAAAGTCCCAGGCAGACACAATGCATTTTTTAACAGATGATTAACCGATGATTTTAACAGATGATTTTTAACCAAAATGTTGGTGTAAAATTTCATTTTTTCTGATAGTTTTCAAAGTCCTTGGCTACTGTATTTCATGGTCATTGCCTCATAAAAACGTGTTTTGAAACTCAGGAAGTACTTTCTTATTACTCATTGGCACTGTATCATTTGTAACCCTTTTTTATAAAATGGTGCAGTTGCATTTTGCACTGATGGTATGTGTATCCACTCGTACAATGACACAGTTAAGCTGCTGTAATTTCTGTAAATTGCCACTCTGTAGTAGTTAGGCTGTGTGGTAGCCAAAGAAGGAGCAAGCCAAACTTTCCCTTATACTACATCCTTTTAGGCAGTCTGAGCAGAGGGGCCATTCCTTTCTCCTAGGGAAAGGCACGGAGCGGTTTTGGTTTGTTCTGTTTTTCTTGGAATGTGCTTTACTGGTATTTGCTTCCGAGCTGTTGGGAGGCCTGATTGTCCTTGCATCATTTTGACATACCCTTGATGATGATGGTTGGTCTCGCTTGGGCATTTTACAGCACAACGGAAGCTACAGGTTGAGTGGTCAAGTTTGGTTTCTGTTTCTAGCTGGAAGGCACAGTGCTGGCCTAACCATGGCAATTCACTGTAAACCTGGAGCATGGGCCAAGTGCTGCGATTTCAGCTGATGGCACCTCCTAACGTTCATGGGAGGTACCTGGTTATCGGATGAGATAGCTGTCAGAAATTGGGTTGGGTTGCTGCTTCTTGAGCTTCTTTGGCCAATGTCTCAATCATACTAGCCAGAGGAGCTAAAAGGATACAAGCTAATTCTTGAACATTTAGTCTTTTCAGCCACATTTGAGTGTGGCCTGGTATTCTTAGAGAGCCTCTGCATTTTGGAGAGGGAAGAATGGGCCTGTCACTACCAGCTCAGAGAAAGGCTGCACTGTAAAATGACCCCTTATGAGATACTAGGGTATCCATCCAGGAGAACGTGGCCGCAAAGGACCCACCTACCAGAAGATCCATGAGACTTTGCACCCTATTAGACATTCAGAATTCTAGTGCAAGGCACAGCTTCATAGGAAGATAGGCCCCATTACTTCCGCTGTTGTTCATAAAGAGCTCTTTGTTTATTTAAAAAAACATATATATATATATA
>NW_010173240.1:49093-60588 GCF_000695765.1 Mesitornis unicolor | reverse complement strand
AGGTTCCATGTGAACATAAGGAAAAATTTTTTCACTGTGAGAGTGCCAGAGCACTGGACCAGGCTGCCCAGAGAGGTTGTGGAGTCTCCTTTTCTGGAGACATTCAAAACCCGCCTGGACATGTTCCTGTGTGACCCAGTCTAGGTGATCCTGCTCTGGCAGGGGGGTTGGACTAGATGACCTTTCGAGGTCCCTTCCAACTCCTAATATTCTGTGAAGACTTCTTGTAGTGAGATCTATGCCAACCAAGCTATGCTGGTAGCTGTTCTTCCCCAAGGAGAAAAATAGATGTGCATTAATCTATTTTCTGTTGCTTTGTTTTTTTTTTTTGTCTAGATCTGCATTGGTATAATTGAAGAGGTCACAGAGAAAGGAAGGAAGGAATAAGTTGCTCCAAAATAATGATATTGGTTAAAAAATACCTCTTTATCAAAATTACTTTCCTGCCAAAATGTTTAAATTTTTGAGAAAGACAACACATTTCTGAACCCTAACAATACTGATTTGCTTTAAAGCTTGTTTCCCAAAAAACCAGCTAACACTTTGCTCAAAGGAGTACATTTCCTTTACATTTATTGGCCTTCTCAGCCAGCTTGTGTTGTCAGCACGCTCTCCCAGAAGTGTGGGTGGGGGTACTTTACACATGATTCTCTTCCTCCCTTAATTTTGTACCAGCAGTGGCTCTTTTTACTATAAGGCTTTCTGCCTGGTTGTCTTAGGCTTACTTGGGGGTCAATAAAGATCCTGCCTCAGGAGAGTGCTGCTCTGTTGTTTGAGCCCTTCCCATAAGTTTTTATGTGGGATAGGAAAGATGGTCCTACCTGGAACCTCAGTACATCCCAATGTGGGTCATAACTTCACAGGCAGAGCTCAGGAGTCAGCTCTTTCTCAGCTTGAATCTCCATATATTGTTCTTGAGCTTCAGAATTCAAAGTATACTGAAGAAACTTTCTCTAGTTAAAGTTGCTTAAGTGAGGCTCCAGAGACCTGAGCTGAAAATTTAGATCTAATTCTGACTTGACTCAGGCCTAGCTCTGATTTTAATTTAACAAAAGGCAAAGATTTGCAGGGGTTTGCAAAGATTTGAAGAGTAAAACTTCCTGCCAGTGTCCATGTGAACAGATCTTTAGCAGTAGTAGTGAAAGAAATTAAATCAATCTCCTTTTTGAGGAAGAGTAAACCAACATGTTAACATTTATTCACACAGTACAAAGTAGGAGTCAATCTGTAACCCAGTCCTATTATTCACAAATTATTTGGTACCACTGCATGACCATGACAAGGACTCAACCCCAGGAGTCTCTCTCAGGCACCACTATTAGTCCTTTGTGCCTTCTCTTTGTGAAATCAGAAATGCTAACTGCATCTAATATATTAAACATGATTTAGAAGCTGCTTTTCCAACATGTTGTCTGCACTAAAATTCATACTATAGGCATAAATAAATAGCCAGTTCTAAATGACTGTAGAAACTGTTATCCCAAAGGGTCCTAAAGCATTCCCAGAATACAGAATAGAGTGTGCTGCACAAAAGCAGGGAGAGGGAAGGAGAGAAGCTTTTCCACTAAGGCCCTACGACACCGGATCAGATCTCCTCTCATAGAACTGCGTGAAGTGTGTCATGCCCATGGCAAGCAACCCTGACCTCCAGGGTTGAAGACTTACGTTGGAGTGAGCCTTGTGGAAGTCACAGGGCCTAGGGGATCCTTCTGCCATTTGGACATGTTCTTCCAATGAATTCTAAGACCAGGACACACAAAAGACTCCTACCCTACTACTGAATGGTTTCCATAGAGTGCAAGACCATCAGTTATTGAAGACCTGCTGAAACTGGTGGGGAGTAACCAGGTTGCCAGCTGCAAATATGCATCTCTTGTAACTTAATTTAAGGAACAAGTTGCTGACTATGGACCATCTACAGGAAGTGTACTCTAAATGTCTGTAGCCTCTATCGTGATAGATTTAACCAGAAACAGTCTTTGCAGAAGTGAACATCAAATGTAATGTCAGAAAATCTTTCATCTTCCTGTCTGCGACAGCAAGTGTGAGGTAGGAAAAAAAAAAGCAGCAAACTCCACAGGTGTGGGTGACAGCTAGTGCTGACATAGCTATAATGTAGTCAGGGGTTACATTTAAAAATCTTTCTGATTATCATATAATTTCCTCCATTGCCCACAAACCACTTCCTTTTCTACCCCTGAATTCTTCCCCATCTTCTCAGTAGACAGAAAGCTGGTGCCTCTGTGTCAGACAAGCATGAAGTCGGTGGCGGTAACTTTCTGTGTGCTTTGCTTTCATTTTGAAGCCCTGTATGGTGAGTATCATTTTGGATTATTCTCCTTGCAGTAGATGTCTCTATGGAATATAGCCTACACAATGACAGGAGACAGTAAATGAGGCATGATAGCAAGGGGTTGGAGGAATAGAGATAATGAAGGGAAACAGCTGCAAAAGACAGTTCTCAACTTTAATATCGCTGGAGTTGGTGAGAAGAGAATTCCTGCCAGCACAGGGCATTTGCTTTGAAATGAAAAAGTACAAGTTCTCATTGTTTATATTTTTTAGCTCATCTGCTCAGTGTCCTTTTTAGTTGTTTAGACTGTAGTGCTCCAGCCAGCTCCCTTGCTGGGCATAAAGTCTTATAGCAGCATGACAGTGAATGGCTTAATCAAGAGAAGCCAAGTTATTGATACGGACTTGTTTGGGCAGGGAATTTTTATGCTATGAAAAATGTATATGGCATGGAAGAGTGGATGAGATCGTTTTGGTACAGGCTTGAAATGCAGACTGATTTAAAAGGAAGCATATAATTCCTAATTCTATGTTTGAGCAGGGGCACAGTGACAGTACTGATCTCAGCCCAGCCATAAACACTGATGTAGTGGTTTACAAGATTCAGTGTTTTATCACAGCTGCGCAAAGTAAAATACCAGAGTTTACATTTATGTCTCTGAAACCTGCATATTACCAGGCCAGGATGGAAATACAGATAATAGTTGATTAAGAGTCTTGATTTTTTTCATGCATACTGTCCAAGGATTTGGTATGATGCGTCATAGAAGACCTGAGATTTAGTGTGTGCAGTTACTAAGCACCATCTAAACATGTTCCTTTGAAGGTCATGCCAAGGGCTATTGAATATGTTTGCTTCTGAAATTCTAGTGATACAGGATAGGTTTCAAGTCCCCCTGTAGAATTTAGGTACTCCTGAGGTTTCATACAGAATTTAAGCTTTCATTTAAATAAAAACCAGTTTCCAGCTCTTTAGGCAATGCAGATACCCTTCTGAAGGTTAACTAATACAGCAGTAGTATACTGATTGAAAAGATTGAAAAGATGAGTGAAATCACAGGAAAGGAGGATTGTGATCAGTATCTCTAAAGGGCGATGACTTTTCTTAAATCTATTAACAAAAAATTCTATTGATTTTGTTAAATATTTCTCAGCTAGTCAATTTAGCAGGTATACTTGACAAGCAGACTTTTACAAGTGACTGGAGCTATCTAAAAGGCCAATCCTTGTGGGAAGAAATAGGCTGCAATTTTAAGGGTGCAAATAATTGTTCAATCTGATCTCCCTTCTTTCTCCCTTCCTTCAAATGTGGAGGATAGCATTTGGATAGGGGACTGGGAAGAGGGGATGACAAGAGAAAGAGGCTGCTTGTAACAAGAAGTGGTATCTTTCAGGTTTTCAACACAAAAAGTAGTAATTATTATCACTCTTGCTAAAAAGAATAGGGCTGTAAAAGATCAGCTTGATGTAAGACACGTTAGCATAATACTCTCATTTAGAGAACAAGCTAACACGCCAGTGAATGCTGCCAAGCACTGTGGCAAATTCTTGGGAGTAAGAGCAGCATAACTTCTGAGATTTTGGAGGGTTTTTTTGACTTGGCAACTAACAAGCCCTACTTATGATCTATGGATAGGTTTTTTTCAACGTAAATAGGTAAATATACACAGAAGGTGTGTATATGTATATTATGATTTGATAACCCAATCACAATGAAGAAATTGTTTGTAAAAGCATGGAGCCTCTCTGGTCCCTGTAGAGGAACACAGGCAATGGGATTTTGGAGTACAGAGCTGTAGGATTCCACAGCACTTGAGGCCCTTGCTGTGAAACACTGCATATGAGCTTTTGCACATCGATGTTTGCAAAGCATTATCTCTGTTCACCCACGTATCTCTGTTTGGCAATACAGGAGGAAATCACGGTCATTTCTTAGAAGAGTGTCTGAAATATTATCAACAATGGCTGCTGTGTTTGTGGCGTATTTTATAAGGGCTTTCATATTTCACAACATGTGTTATATCACAGAAATAATTCAGATTATAGATTGTTTCCTAGAGTAATTCTGGCCATTACTTGCTTTGCCCAGAAGCACTCCTTTCCTCCTTCATCCTTGATCCTTGAAAGATGGAAACAGGTTAGTTTTAGGCATATGACTAATGACACTGAATTGACAGTGTCATCTTTCAGAGGCCCTTGATAGGTCAAAGCTATAGCAACTTAAAAAACTGTGTGTGGTTTCATTATGCATTTAGTATTAACAAAACAAATGTGCTTGTTTTAAAGGCAAGGTCTGCACTCTTCTTCCTCATATTCAGAGGCAAAAACAAACAGCAAGAAAAGCAAGCAAGAGATTTCTATCCTCCTACTCTAACCCCCAAGTTTTAAAACTAATTGGAAGTGTTTTTTAAACTTCTGTTAGGACTGAAATGCGTAATGGATTGGTGATATTTTCAAATAGCATTGAGTGCGACAAAGAGCAACCAGAAGGCTCAAAATTGCATTCCTGTTAAAATGAAAATAACCCACCTTCCATTGGCCTCAGTGTCCAAATACACCACCATAGAAATGCCCAAACCTCTGCCAAAGTGCTTTCCTACTGCAGTAAAGATGAAATGGAGATGGAATTGTACATGACTGTAAATACACATAGACATAGAATGTACACACACACACACACACTTCCATAGTTTAACATAGCAAGATATTACTTTCATATACATGTCCATCTCTTGGATTCACATCTGAACCACAATATTTGTCTTGACACTCTGCTTCATATGAGGTGAGCCAGGAACAACTCTACACACTCCACATTGCAACACTGCTATGAAATGAAGTTTTGTTTCCTCTTGTCTCAAAACCCTCATATGCAATTAAGTTTACTCTTTTACGAAAAATACCAGAAAGGAACCTTAAGGCCAAATCTAAGCATTTTTACTACTGAATCAGTGAGATTCTTCTGTTCATTTCCAAAAATACTGTGACGTAGTGTTTTGCTTACTTATTTTCTGAGGTAGTATTAGGGAGGTTTAGTGAGTGAATCTCTCAGTATTATTGGACGTTTAAACCCCAGTTTCCTATCTCCTGTCTCACTAAATGTACATTTATTCTAACTGTAGTTTAGCAAATGACATCCCAAATGTGTCTGGCCATTAACCACAAAGTGTTACAGATCCATAGGATTACCCTAGGAATGAACTGGTTCAAATGGGCACAGGAGAAGAGCAGTCAGGCACAGGGAGTGGGGAATAAGTCACCTTTTATTATGCAGTGAGAGCATTCAGAATAGCTAGTGAGCTGGAAATTCATATCAGATCTCACCCATTGTGGTCATCCATGTAGACAATTTTGTGTTTTAATCTCAAGCACTGTTAATCTCATTTTAAAATGTGGTCCCATTATACTATGCTAAGCACACTCTTCTATATGGTCACTTGCTTCAGAGGAATACTAATTGCAGCACATTTAGGAAAATGCTCATTCAGAGAAATACATTACTGAGTTTTTCTTGAAAATAGGCAGTTAAAGCTTCTGGGCCTGAGAGGATACAAAAAGATGTCTCAGCTTGCCATGAGGTCACATGAACTACGTGTTTAATGACCTCTTTCTGTCCTTCCCCATAAAAAACAAGGATTAAAACCATGATCTCTGACAAACATTTTAAACCATCTGGTATAAAAGGGCGATTTCATTAGCTAGCAGCAAAACTGAACTATTCTCAGAGAAAAACAGAGAAATGAAATTCAAAGCTGTTACTTTAGCACTCAGGGTAGCCCCCTGCTCCTCTGGAGCATTGGGGGAATACAGCACCGTTTGGCTCTGTAGATGTAGAGTCAGCATCTGCCTCTCCTCTCAGATTGTCAGGAGCATTTTAAAATACCTTTATTTCAAATGCTGCTCTCATAGCAGCTGTTTTATTTCACCATGCAACATGCAAGTCATCAAGAACTGTTTCTTTAGTTGACCTTTGCTTTCTGCTTTTCAGACTAGATACCATTATGAGGGCTTGCACTTTCCATATCTGTGCCTTCAGCGTATCTAGAGCTCTATTTCACTGTGGGTTGGCGAGTTGTGTGTTTTGTCTGTCTTATCTTCACACCGGTGGTACAAGATGCCAAATACCTTGGTTTTTATCACACTCTTAAGTAATAGTCATGAGAGAAGGACAGATTTTAGAACTGTCGCTGAATTAGAAAAGGGTGCTGACTGCGCACACTAAACCAGGAAGAATATGATAACTAGGAAGAGGGTAAATCAATCAAAAAGAGATAACAGTTTCTATTGCTTTCCAACTGAGCATCACAAAGCATCTTCCAGAAGACCGTTAGCATATGGGTCACACTAAAAATATTTTAAATGAGCATCATTCATTGCAATGGCCTTGCAAATGGTGGTAACTGGGGAGCAAGAATTCAAAGAAAGCATGGAAACTAAAAGATTGCCTCTGTCTGGAAAGAGTTGAGAGTATACAAAGCTACCCAAATGAGAATAATCTTCTGTTCCTGTGCATAGGCAGGCTAGATGTCAGAAATGCCTTGGGAAAAAGATAATTTGTGCTGTGCAATCAGTGCAATACCTGGCACAGCTGGGGACCCACTCTCTGTGGATCTAGACTACCATGTAGCACTAAGAAAAACAGGATGGTGCATCAAAGTCTTTTAAGTATTTGCCCCATATTTCCTTAGCATCATAAATCCTGATGTAGAGGATATTTCAATCTAAGCAGCCTCTGAAGAACTTACTCAGGCTACCAGAAAACAGGAAAAATAGATACAGGTGGTTTTTTTATTACTTGTCTTTGTACCTGCTTGTACCTTTAGTTTTAGGGCACTGCAAAAAGAAAAATCCCAGATGAACTATGAACACTATAAGGCTGTGCTATGCTGTGAGTACTGACATACAAACCATTTCAAAGTGGTACATGCCACCAACCCAGCCAGGAAATTCCACTCTCAGAATTGCCATAGTGGGTGGTGATGGAGGCAGCGGCTTAAAAAACAAATCCAGAGAAATTATTAAAAATGTGCCTGTTTCCTACAATGGAGGCTGCCTATGCACAATGGACTGAATGCAGTTTGATAATCATGAAAAGAAAAAGTTGCTATTGAAAAAGGAACAAAATCTTATGCATTGCTGGAATATTTTCTTGCTGTGTGTATTGGAGCATCTTCCAGATACTCATTCTGGATGTGCCATAAGAAGAACTTTTGGTGCAGTGGGAGAAACAAAATGAAAGTAGATCGAAACGAGCACTTTGGTCTGGAAACAAAGTGTAATGCTGGCTCACTGCAGTCTCTGGATTAATGAGAAATCAAAAGTATGTTAGTATGTTCTTTTATTTGGGCGTAGATTTCCTCTGTATTCTGGGGTAAATTTTACTTTCCTCTCACCTTCTATTTATGAAGTACATCTATTACTTTGCAGAGATGTTTTAAGAATTTGTAAATGCTATATGTATGATCAATATTAATTCTTGCTCAATACATTTTCTTTCTACTTTAATTTTTATATTTCATGCTTTTATCTCATCACATGATTTTATTCTGTAGCACAGACTGGATCAGATAGGCTAATGACACAAATTAGAAAATAACTTCAGCATCTTAACATTGCACAGCTTAGCCCCTGTTCCTGCATCTCTCTTCTTGATTTTTAAACAGGAAACAATTTTGTATTTTTCAGGAGTGGATAGCTGCTCGCCAAGACCATGCAAAAATATAGGTAAGACACATTTGCATAACTTGGTTTACAGTTTTAAATGCCTTTCTAGATCAGAAAATACTGCCCGTGAAGAAAAAAATTGTCATTTTTTACAGCACACTTTAACAGATTTTTGTCTGAGGGAGTTTTCCATGCTATTGGTCATTGACTTTACAAAGTCAGACTGTGAGATAGCAGGAGATCAGTTTATTTTTCTTCAAGAAATTTGCAAAAGAAAAGTTGCACAACATCTGAGAGTTTCTCTGTTTCTAGGAAGATCAAATGTGAATTTTGGATTACATCTGGGCGCATCCACAAAGTAACAGTTGTCTACTACTCCTCCCATTATGTTAGTGATAAAAGTGCTACAGCCATCTAAGTAATTGGGTTTAAACTTTATATCATGCCTCAAACCAGTATTTACTCTAGAAGGGAAAGATAGGTCTTGTGGTTAAGAATTCTATGTGTTCTCCCTTATGTAGGAGTTGTGGGTTCACATTTCATTTTAAGTTTTCAGCTACACCATTAGGGTGCAGAATATGAACCATAAAAGAGATATAATAATCTTTGTCCTGCGTTGTTTTATCTATTAATAGGACAATCAGTTTGAGGCAGAGATTATATAAGTATATAGAATAATAGAATCATAGAATGTATTGGGTTGGAAGGGACCTTTAAAGATCATCCAGTCCAACCTCCCTGCAGTAAGCAGGGACAGTTTTACTAGATCATATTGCTCAGCGCCCCATCATACCTGACCTTGAATATCTCCAGGAATGAGGCCTCACCACCTTTCTGGGCAACCTGTTCCAGTGATCTATCACCCTCATATTGAAGAACTTTTTCCTAATATCCAACCTAAATCTACTCTTTCTAGTTTAAAAACATTACCCCTTGTCCTACTGCTACATCACAAAATCACAGAATGTTAGGAGTTGGAAGGGACCTCAGAAGATCATCCAGTCCAACCCCCCTGCCAGAGCAGGATCACCTAGAGTAGGTCACACAAGAACGCATCCAGGCGGGATTTGAATGTCTCCAGAGAAGGAGACTCCACAACCTCCCTGGGCAGCCTGTTCCAGTGCTCTGTCACCCTCACAGTGAAAAAGTTTTTCCTCATATTCAGATTGAACCTCCTATGCCCTAGTGAACAGGTCTTCCTCAGATTTCTTATAGGGACCTTTCAGGTATTGGAAGGTTGCTAAAAGGTCCCTCCGGAGCCTCCTCTTCTCCAGGCTGAACAACCCCAACTCTCTCAGCCTGTCTTTGTAGGAGAGGTGCTCCAGCCCTCTGATCATCTTTGTGTCCCTCCCCTGGACCCGCTCCAGCACTTCAGTGTCCTTTTTGTGTTGGGGTCTCCAAAGCTGGACACAGTACTCCAGGTGAGGTCTCACCAGAGCAGAGTAGAGGGGCAGAATCACCTTCCTTGACCTGCTGGCCACACTTCTTTTGATGCAGCCCAGGATATGGTTGGCATTTTGGACTGCAGATGCACATTGGCGGCTCATGTCCAGCTTCTCATCCACCAGTACCCCCAAGTCCTTTTCCTCAGGGTTGCTTTCCAGTGTATCTTCTCCTACCCTGTAGTGGTAATGAGGATTGCCCCTATCCAGGTGCAGGACCCTGCACTTGGCAGTGTTTGGTCCAAGGGGGCCTTTATACATTATCAAGTAACTCACGGATCCAATACTAGCAGTGACCTCTCCAGCATTATAGCATATGACAGACCAGGTCTTATCTTGTTTGTTTTCTCAGTAGTGTCTGACATGACCAGAGCGATCTCATTGTACAGGCTGCTTTCCACAGCCAGACTATTCTGAGTACCTACATACCTTAAGTTTCAATCACATGGTTTACTTGCTTTGTTTAAATTAGTTTCTTAACATTGTAGGGATTCTTTTCACTGCTATGTGAGTGACTGTACTTATTGTTTTCATATCTTCAGAACAGTCTCACGTCTCTGACCCCCAGGTGATGGTGGAATTTGAAAATGGAAACTTCAAGTTCACATTCCCCAACCCCAAAAATGTGAGTGAGTTCAGCATGACCCTCTTCAAAGGGCACGAAAAGAAGGAGATCTGTGCACTCCATTTGAGTGAGGAGAATGCTATCCCCAAGAGTAATGTCACCTACTGTCAGACAGAGCATTCAAATAGCAGCACGACTTTCATTCTTAAAAATCTGGAAAGAAAGCATATTGACACTTACACCTACTGCCTGGAGATGTTCTTACCCCCTCCTTATATAGATTGCCGGCTGAAAGAAACCTATTTGTACATCCAAGGTAAGTTTACTCCTCTTCTCCCCCCATTTCAGTTTACTGATAGGTAGACATTGGGCATAGCTATGCTGCAGTGAAAAATGGGATTAGAGTTTGTGTAAGTATTTCTGAGACAGCTTAAAACTACTTAGCAGGTGACTTCTAACAGTGGAGCTGTGTTGGCAGACTGCTCAGCATGGCCTCATTTATTAATCTTCTTGGGCAAGTTTCACAGGCCATGCTGAGCTCTGCATACTGTTGGTGGCACACTACATCTTCTAGAGTACTACAGTCCCACCTTTGCCTGCAGCAGAGATTTCCTATTGTCCATTTTCCAAGCTGCTGAATGCAAATGTTAGATTATTATCCAGGGGAAAAAAAATCCATTCTGAGAGCTATCTTCACATGCATAGGATAAAAATAAAAAATCAGCTGTCAAATATCTGTGATAGTAGTGTATGGAGCTCTGATGCCACACTGATTTGAAGAAGATGGTGCTCACCTTTCTGAAGAAGACTTTTGGCTTTAGAGCCTTCTTAGAGCTGAAGAGATCCACAACTGCTTAGAATTTCTGGCCTTTTACTGAGAAGGGCTTGTACTAACTCCAGAAGACTCGCTGCACAAGCATTAAATTTGAATTACCTTTCACTCAGTGGCTCTTTGGTATATTAAGCTGAAAGACTTGATAGTGTTTTTGCTCACACTCCTTCTTGGTTCTTCATATAGTTCACTTGCAACATGGTACTCTCCTTCTCTTGCTATCTTTTCCTGTCTCTCAACACCAGGACTAAACAAAGATAGAAACAGAAATGCTAAGGCTAAAATTATGTGGTTGGGTCAAATTATCTCTCAGCCCTCTCTGAATTTAAAACAGCATCTCAGAATCAAGCTGTGACATCCTTTTTTGTCTGCAGTGTTTCCCAAAACTGTCCATTTCTATTTGTATGGATGCTCACAGCTATTGCCAGATGTTTCACGTCCTATCATATTTTTTCCCAGATCTAGGCTAGGGTGATCTTGTGTCCCTCAGCTTGCCTTCCTATCCAAACACAACTGCCAAATACCACCCTTCTTTTGACCAGGCTGCCCTTTAAATCACCTGTGGTACTCACTGAATGTAAGCTTAAGCATTGCTTAGATCTGAAATACCATCATGCTTAAACCTGGCTTTATTTCTTTTCAGTTTACATTTTTAGCCCTGTGTACCAACAGTTTCACCTCTGCTGGTTAAACTGCAATG